>NC_066343.1:8358808-8430162 GCF_022539315.1 Serinus canaria
AACTGAGACCTGTCTCCTCTGGAGGAGGATGATGCAGCTGAGGAAGGGTGGCTAGGAAGGAGCTTGCTTGGCCAGTCCTCTCTGGAGAGGGTTTCTGGGGTGGGAAGAGTATGTTCCAAAAAAGAAACCGTAGGGGCATCCATGAAAATTTGGAACTGACCAAAACTGCCTCTTTCTGAAGTGCAAACCTATAGCCGTTGTTTTACCTTTTTGCTAAACTCATTTTTTATTTCTTTGCATTATTTCTCAAAGTAGACAGTGTGAGGAGTGGGAAGTGCTGAGACTTTGTGGAAATATTTGCAGTACTTTGAGATTTGAGAGCTCTGAAGCCAGACGGGGCAGGGCATGATTCCTGCAGGTGTATTTAAGGAGTGCATTACCTGCAGCAGCAGTACCACACCTTTATCAGCGCACACGTAGCTCCCACCTGGCCTGTGCCTGTGGGAGCCCCGGCTGCCGGGCGGGCTGAGCCGGGCTGAGCGTGTCCTGCTGTCCCCGCAGTGATCCTGCCGCACATCGGGAGCGCCACCTACGCCACGCGGAGCACCATGGCCGTGCTGGCAGCGCGGAACCTGCTGGCCGGGCTGCGAGGGGAGCCCATGCCCCACGAGCTGCACCTCTGACCGGCCAGAGCCCGCTCCAGCGGCGCCGAGGGACGCCAGCCTGTGTCGCCTGCCGTGCGGTGGCCGGAGCCATTAAAGAGTAGCAGCCAGCCCGGTGTGGTGCTGATGTTATTGGAGAGCAGGGCACGTGGAGGGCACACCGCGGTGCCAGCCGGCCGTGGGAGGGCTGGCCCGGCATGGGGAGGGCTTTCCGTGCTGGGAGCTGCTCGGCACTCCTGTCCTCAAAGCCTGGCTCCCGGGCACGGGGAGAGGCCAGGAGTGCCTTCCCTGGGCTTGTGGCCACAAGGGAGGAGAGGGAGCAGCTTTGTCCATGCAGGTGCTGCCCCAGGAGCTGCTGCTGCCACAGGAGCTGCTGCCAGCCCACACATCCAGTGGTCCCATGGCATCAGTGGCGCTGCTTAATGCTGTGCTTGAGGGGTCCAGGAAAAGCACAGACCAGGCTTGTGCAGCTCCCCAGAACCTCCTGCTCTGCCTTGGTATCCATAACCAATCCCAGGCACAGATCCAGAGTGGATGGCAAGCTGGAGTTCACTGGGAGGTTCTGGCTGCAGCTGCCCTCGTGGTTCTCAGATGTGCAGTGCCATTTGTTGGTGCAGGAGAGCCTGAGTGGGGCCTGAGCCTCCAGCTGCCAGGAGGGCCTGAGGGCACATCTCGAGGGCTCTGGGGGTCCATGTGTCCTGCAGCCACTGTCCCACTTCCATAATTGGGGCTGGAACCTGAGCCCGCCTCTCTGTGCCATTAATCACAGAATCATGGTTGGGGTGGAAGGGACCTTATGGATCATCTCATTCCTGCCACGGGCAGGGACACCTTCACTGTCCCAGACTGGTGCAGGCCCTGTCCAGCCTGGCCTTGGACACTTTTGGGGTGTGGACAGCCACAGCCTGGGGTCCAGCTGGCCCATCCTGCAGCTTGGGGGTGGATCTGCCCTGGGATGGGCACTGGCCTTGCCATGGCCCCTCATCATCGGTGACCACATGGCAGACAGGAGAGCCCTGTCACAGCTCAGTCACAGCCATGCAGTGCTACCCACCCCAGCCACCCCACGGTGTCCCCAGGGTGATCTCTGGTGGCTGTCACCAGTCCCTAACCAGCTCCGAGTGCTCCCAGCCCTCAAGCCAGGGAACATGCTGAAGGGCACACCTGGGCTCTGGTTCCTTTTCAGCTGTGGCTCTCCCTCAGCCCTCCTGCTCCTCCTCCTCCTCCTCCTCCTCCTCCTCCTCCTCCTCCTCCTGCTCCTCCCAGTCCCACCGCTCCCCTCTGTGCTGTGCAGGCCCACGGAGGAGGGCACAGCAGCCCCCGTGGTGTGCCCAGCTGGACCCTGGTGCCAGCGGCTGACCCGCCCCACTGGATGGGGTTGGTTGTACGTGTTTTCCCACTGCTGTGCCCCAGGACAAGCCCCACTGCCCCGCTGCCACCCGTGCCTTCTCCCCTGTGCCCCCAGCAGGCAGGGACCAGAGCTGTTTGGGGCCAGCAGCACAAGGGGAGGGGGCCAGGAGCATGCAGTGGGCAGGAGGGGTGAGCTGCAGGCAGCAGCACAGCCCTGGCGTGGGGAGGGGTGAGCCACAGCCTGCACACAGCCTGCAGCCAGAGCTGAGGCTCAGCCAGCACCCTCCGTGTCCCCTCGGGTCCCAGATCCCTGCTGGGATCTCCCAGAGGCTCGGGGATCCCTCTCTGGTAGCAGTAACAGCTGCTGGGAGTTGCCCTGCATCACAAGAGGAGTTGTGACCGTTTATCAGTGACTTTTGATTCACAAGCATGGCTGGTTGCCTTGTGCTGGCCTGCCAGAACTAGTTCTGGAGGTTTGTACCCTGGACTGAGCGGGACTGATGGCCATGGTGGTGGGGAGGAAGGGAGTGTGCTCTGGGCATCCCAGCTGGCTGGGGAGCTCCAAGCTCCAGTGGAAACGAGCACTGCCGCTGCTGTGAAAAGCAGGGCGTGGGTCCGGCTCAGTGCTCTCCAAGAGTCCTTAGTGCTGACTCTGAGGATGCTGCTGCTGCTGCTGGAGCTGCTGTGACTCTGAAGGATGGCAGCCAAGGATCTGAGAGGTTCCTGGTGAGGACAGGAACTGACCTGGTGTCTGAGCAGGTGTGCCAGACTCCCCAGGTGTGTTCAGAAACAGACACGAGCTGGTAAATCAGCTGCCTTGGGGACTGGAGCACGGGGCTCAGGTGTCCCTCCCAGGACTCCTTCAAGACAAGCACCTCCTGCACCTGAGACATCCTCCCGTGAGGAATTCAGAGAGCAGCAGTGACCACGGATCATGAATTTTACAGGTGCTGTGTAAATATTACTTCATTAACAAAAGTAATACAAAGAACTCTGCCGGGGACAAAATCATTACCAAGGTGAGGTTTTTATGATCCCTCGTGCAGTCACGATTTGTTCTGCACAGGCTGGTGTGGAGAGCACCACCCCAGTGAATCCAGGCAGACACAACCACACAAAATGCAGGGTTTATTTCCAACTGGTTTAGAGCAGACTGCCCCACGCCTCCACACCAGATCCCAGGTGCCAAGCTCAGCTCTGAGCACAGTTCAGCATCAGCTCTCCAGGCTGTGGGGTGGGACTGCCTTCACTGGAGCGGGCAGCTCAGGCCCCAGGTGTTCATTCATGCTATCCCCAGGAATTTATTGCTGTGCTCAGGAAGACTCAGAAGGCTTCGAGGCAGCTGCAGGCTCCAGCCCTCACACCAACTGACCACGGAATTTAAAGCTGCCACTGCCAAAAACACTCCTTCAGAAATTCTTCACAAAGAAAGAGTACAGAACTGATGTTCCACTTTAAAATCTTTATAAAAACACTTCAAGAGTCCAGTTAGGTGTTTATCTGCTCATATAAGCTCCTAGTTAGTCTCCCTGCACAAAGAGATGCTTTGATCCAAAACATTGCAACAATTCAAAAATTTGGAAGTGCTACAGGAAACACAGAATGAAAAAAAAGCCTTGTTTTTGAAATACAATACACTAGAAATGCAATGAAGATGAAACAGTGTTACTTAATAAAGCAACACAAGAAAATGTTAAAGTACAAAAGACTGCATTTTATTGACGTTTGGGAGAGTGTTTATGCAGCTCAGTGCTGTTAGTCCCCATTACTGCAATTATTCAAAACAAAACACAGCATATCCCACTGATTCAAAAAAGTGTTATTTAATGCTTAAAAAAAAAATCAAGAGCCAAAGATATGACCATTAAGTAAACCCTATAACAAAATATTAGCATTTTAAAGGAATGAACCCAACCATCTCCTGTGCTTCTGCACTCCTCAGATGGTCAAGGTGCAAACGACTCGCTGACAGGGCAGGTGCAGGGAATCCTGTCTCACCTGAGCAGAAGGACAGGCTGCAGCCCTGACCCAGCCCCTCTCGGCTGAGCAGCATTTACCATCAGCAGAAATGCTCTGGAAGTTCATTTTAAAACCTAAGAAAGCTGAGCACACTGCGTGTGCACCTTTGACAAGGAAGAAAGGAGACTGCAGGCAGTGTTAAGAGACAGTGGCACCAAAGAAGAGGAAATTAAAGAGATTTACATGATTTATGTAGAAAAAGATAAAATTTCTGCTGCTTGCGTACGGCACATTTTTAAAAAATTAATTTTACGTTAGCTTTTTTAAAATGTATGGGGGAAATTACTTTTATGACACTAGCTTAATTGTATTGGACAAGGACATTTTACAGAATGTGAGCCAGCCGTGCCCGGGCAGCCAGGAGGGCCAGCCACACCCTGGGGGTGTCAGCAGCAGGGCGAGGGAGGATTGTCCTGCTCTGCTGTGCTCTGGGGCAGCCTCACCTCAAGTGCTGGGGCAGTTTTGAGCACCATCACACCAAAGACATTAAGCTGTTCAGAGGCTGTCCAGAGGAGGCCGAGGGGCTGGTGAGGGGTCTGGAGAGGAAGCTTTACGAGGAGCAGCTGAGGGCACTTGGTTTGCTCAGCCTGGAGGAGAGGACACAGAGGTCAGACCTCACCGGGCTCTTCATCATCCTCCTGAGGAGCAGCAGAAGGGCGGGTACAGAGCTCCTCACTCTTGTGACCAGTGACAGGACATGAGAAAACAGCTGAAGGTGAATCAGGGGAGGTTCAGGTTGGCTATCAGGCAGGGTTTTTCACCCAGAGGGTGGTCTGGCACTGAACAAGATCCCCAGGGACAGGGTCACAACCCCAAAGCTGCCTGAGGTGAAGAAGTGTCAGGCACAAGATGGGATTGTTGGGGTACCCTCTGCAAGGCCAGGAGCTGGACACAGTGATCCTGAGGGCCCCCTTCCAACTGAGCATACTCTGTGATTCTGTGCAACATGGCAAAGGAGGATTGCTCCTGACCGAGGAGCTATGTGCTCCAAGGACAGATCCACAGCTGCAAAGGGAAGTCGCCCAGTGTGCAGGGCAGGAAATTAAAGCCTGGAGATAAGAGAAAAAGACAACATGCTCACGCCATAACGGGAACCAGATGGGCTGTGGGCATCTGAAACAGAGAGATGCTGCCTTACGTGGCCAAAAAAGCCATCACAAGTTCCCTCTCCTTCAAAACAACAGACAAAGACAAGCTCTGCTCAAACCTCTGCGTATATAGAATCATAACATAGGAGATACAAACTGGTTAAAATACTGCTAGGAATAGCACAAACAAGAGACAGTACTTCACTTACCACTTAATACTCGCTTCTACGGGAAAAAAAACAGCCAAATATCCAGATCTTGCTGTATTAAAGTTATATGTACACCTGGCAGCCCAAAAGTTACTTGTCTGGGATTTAATTTAAGCACCTTGATTACACAGTGTCCTTTACTACAAAACAGCCAAACATACATTCATAATCCTAGAACTATTGTCATAAGTAGCGTATTTTAAAGCATTATGTCAGACAGGTGCAGCCTAAGCCGTTTTTCTCTTTTAAAGGCAAGGGGTCTGCACCACCATCCTCACGTAATGCAGCAACTCGTGTTACAGTAATCATTTAAATGCTTTCACTGTTACAAAATGCTTTAGAGAGAAGGGAAAAAAAAAAAAAAAAAAAAGAAGAGAAAAGAAACACGCAGGTCAGTTTGTTGTTCTCAGACCGTGCGATTTCAGGAGACCCCCGTGCTGTCGCCCCTCTGCCCTGCAAAGGGGCTCGTGGCCGTGGGGTCACATCCCCATCCCCGCCGCGGGGTCACATCCCCATCCCCGCCGCGCGGCTCCCGGCGGCGACACCCGCGAGGTAGGTACCGGATATCCCCAAAGGCAGAGCCGTGCCGTGCCGGCACCGTGGCACGCCGGTGTGCGCCCGCCCGTCCCGCCGACAGCGAGGCTCCTCCGCTCACAGCAAACTGCTGGGCAGGTTGCTGCTCTGCCACCTGAGGCAGGTGGTCTTAGAGTGTTTGTAGAGGTGGCTGGACTGGCTGAAGCGCTTGCCGCACTTGAGGCAGGCGTAGGGCTTCTCCCCCGTGTGCACGCGGATGTGCTTCTTGCAGTCCGTGAGCGTCAGGAAGGTCTTGCAGCAGATCTTGCAGGCGTACTTGCGCGCGCCCTCCACCACCAGCACGTTGTGCTCCGACAGGGCCTTCTTGCACTTGGACAGCACGTCGGCCGAGGCGCGCGTCAGCTGCGGCGGGCCCGGCTGCGACAGGTGCCCGCTCTCGAAGGACGCGCTCCCGTTCAGCATCAGCTGCGAGCCCGGCGAGCTCTCCTGCAGCTGCGAGCCCCGCACAGAGGTCACCACGGGCATTTTGGGGGCAATGCGGCGGTAGCCAGGAAAGCCGCCGGCTCCGCCTCTCACGGAGCCCATCATGGCCCGGGACAGCGAGTGCAAGCCCAGGCCTGAGCGCGGGAAATCCATGCCAAACTGCTCCGCCGCTCGGTAGCCGGAGGTCTGCACGCACGGCAGGCCCATCACATCCTGCATGGGCCTCACAAAGTGGGAGTCCGTGGGCTCGCTGAACGGGTTCTCCACGTGCGAGACGGCGGCAGAGGAGTGGCCACCGGCGGGCCCCGACTCCGGGCTCATCAGGTAAGGGGCGTCGCTGTCCATCCTGCAGTCACTGGTCGTGTTGGGAATGTTGTCGTCGTTGTTTTGGCTGGCGCCAAAGCCACCTCCTCTGCTTTTAGTCAAAAAATTTGAAATGCTGAAAGAAGACTTGTGTTCCAGGTTGTTGGACACCTCCATGATGTGGATGTCTCCCACCCTGTCGGTGCTGGACTGGGGGTCCGAGAAGCTGCGGTCGCTGCTCTCGGGACTCAGCTCTATCTTCTCCGCACTCACCACCCCTCCTTCCACCTCCACGGACTCGCTGCCCTCCGCCTGGGAGGTGACATCGCTCACCTCATCCTGAGGCTCCGGGGAGCTCAGGGGCTCAGACTTCACCACCACCCTCATGTGCTCCTTCTCGTTCAGGCTGACCTCCGGATTTTCACACGGGAAGTTGCTCTTCTCAGCAGCAGCCTCCTGGTCAAAGCTGGTTTCCACCTGCGTGGCCTGGGACGCCATGGACATCTGGGAAATGTTCCCCCCGCCGTTGTCTGACTGGCTGGGCACCTGAGCGTCCTCCTGAGCACCAAAAGACTGGTCGAACATGATCGTGTTGTCCTCCTGGTTATCGGCGACCGCGTCGGCCTTGGAGTTGTCCACCATCTTCAGCGAGTCGGGCGAGAAGAAATCCTCGCGCGAGTGGCCCACGGGCTGCCCGCTCTCGGCGGCGCCGTCGGCTCCGGGCTCGTCCAGGGCGGGCCGGGCGCGCTGGCGGGCGCGCTCCTCGGAGGACTGCTTGCGCTTGTGCAGGCGGCGCATGGGGAAGGCGGCGCGCTGCTCCAGCCCGCCGCGCAGCGCCGCGCCCACGGCGCCCGCCGGCTCCTCGGCGCCCTGCGCCGAGCCCAGCGCCGAGCTGACGATGCTGAGCCCCAGCTGCTGCAGCATGAAGGAGCGCTGCAGCCGCGCGCTCTGCTCCTGCGCGCGCTCGCTCGGCGGCGACAGCGGCAGCGTCCGCGTCGTCAGGTAGTGCTTGCAGGCCTTGACCACGGAGTTGAGGTGCAGGTGGGAGGCGGCCAGCAGCACGTCCATCACGTTGCTCTCGCCCAGCATGAGCGTGGAGGTGTACATCATGTCGATGAGCGCGGCGAAGGCCTCGGCCGTCACCACCTCGCTGTCCAGCTGGATCATGTTCATGCTCTGGTCGCCCTCGGCCACGGTGAAGAGCGCGCGGAAGTGCGTGCTGCAGGCGGCCAGCACCGAGCGGTGCGCCTTGAAGTGCCGGTTGCCCACCACGATGACACAGTCGCACAGCTGCCCGTGCAGCCGCTGGTAGTTGAGCTGCTGGAAGACCTGCTCAAAGTGCCCCGGGAAATCCATGATCCTGCAAAACACAAGAGGAGAGCTGTGTGGGCCGGCAGGCTGAGCAGAGCGGGGCAGCAGCCGTGCCCTGAGCAGAGGGAGGGAACTGGGATTGCCCAGCTGCAGAAGGGAAGGTGCAGGGTGACCCCACCACGGCCCAGCAGCTCTGAAGGGGTACAGCGAGGGTGGGACAAGACTGCTTATGAGAGTCTGCAGGGAGGGAGAAAGGGGAGCGGGTTCAAATTGAAAGACAGTAGCAGAGCATGGGATTGTTCCCTGGCAAGGTGGGCAGGCCCTGGCACAGCGTGCCCAGCTGGATCCCTGGCAGTGCCCAGGCCAGGCTGGAAACTGTCCCAGGGAGCAGCCTGGGACAGTGGAAGGTGTCCCTGCCATGGCAGAGGGTGGAACAAGACAAAGTGCCCTCCCAACCCAAACTGCTGTATGATCCTGTGGCTGAAGTCCTGGTCGGGCTGCAGTGAACCTGGCAGTGAAGACAAAACGTGACAGCTGAAAGACAGACAAACACTAAGTGGCCTGAGTGTACCACCACCACATGGGCACAGGATCAAAGCCAGCAGTCTGGGGGACGAGGAAGAGCAGTGAAAGTCCAGGTTCTGCCACAGAGCTGACCTCAGCACCACGCAGCTGTGCTGGAAACAGGACAGCGTGGGTCACGGCACAGCGATGAGGGAAACACTCAGTCGTGCCTTGTAAGACAGTCTGATTACTGTAACAACGTGCTGCCCTCTGACACACGGCTCACACAGGCGGGTAACCTTCCACAGGAGCCCCAGGGCTGCTGGCACAGCTCGGCACTGCCCAGCGAGACAAGCAGCAGCAGGCAGGGTGATTCCTTCTCTAACTCTCATCAACAGAACATCAGCCCTGTCTCAGTGGATTCATTTCAACACCACATGGTGACCCTCGGCAATATCCCAACTTTTCCTCACGAAAAAACAGCAAAGCGTAAGACTGGTGAGATCTGTGTGCCCAAGGCACACACACTCACGGGTTCCTGTGCTCACGTTTATTTTCCAGCAGCTATGCCTCGGCACCGATGGGCACAAGACCATAAAGCAGCCAAAAAAAAAGGTCCCATGGCCAGAACCATACTTCTGAGGAGGGATCAAACGAAAGCCTGCTGATTCAGAAAGTCGGTGCTCAGACATGGACGGTGTGCTGCTCTTTCCTTCCTGCCCACGCCTGTGTTGGCCGGGCAGCTCCTCGCCCTGCCCGGGACATCCCAGCGATCCCAGCGTATCCCTGGATGGACTCAGAACACGGAGAGCGTCACCAGGGATCACCCGGAATACTCAGCGCGGGGAAAACTGAGTAATGCAAAGCGCTTGACAAGCCCGGCCGTTAACTGACGGCGGGCACCCGGTGTCTCCCGCTGACGGTGCTCTTCCCAAGACACTGCCTTCTTTCGCCCCGTTTTTCCCTCGCGCATCACCTCAACAGCCAAGGTGTGTGCCCCTCCCAGAGAGGCACCTGCACCCCAGCGCGGCATCAGCACGGGGCAACACGCACCGGGAGACTCCGCTTTGTGCCGCACACAGGACATAAAGGAGAGACCGGAGAGTCCCGGTCCCGCCCGACGCCGGGGTCACCGGTCTCCGCCTCACTGCCGCCCCCTGCCCCGCTCACCTGCGGTGTCCGCGCGGGAAGAGCCGTGAGAAGCTCGGGCTCGGGCTCGGGCCTGGGATCGGGCCTGGGACTGGGCTCGGCCCCGGCCCCGCTCCCGCCGCTCCAGCCCCGCCCGCCCCGCCCCGCCGCGCCGACACAGAGCGTCACTTCCGGCCGCTGGCGGCGCGGGCCCAGCTCACAGCCAATCGACAACCTCCTTACTTCTACGCCGCGGCAGAGTCTCACCTGGCCCAATTGGCGCTGAGCTTATTGCTACGAAGGGAGGCAGGGGCGGAAGAGGCGGAGGACCGGGAGGAGCGGCGCCAGAACCGCGCCTCGCAGGCCTCGCCATGGCCGCCGCCACCTGGCGCTACCGCGGGGACCCCGAGGGCGAGCGGCCGGCGACGCTCGGTGAGCGGGAGCGGGCCGGGGGCGCGGGGCGGGTCACGGGCCTCCTCGGGGGTCGCGGCCGGCCCTGGGTCTCACGGGGTTCCTGTCCCGCAGTGCGGTTCGCCAACGGGAGGCTGGAGCGGCCCGAGTCGCTGCGCTTCACCGTGTACCGGAACCGGGACTCGGCGCACCCCCGGAAGAGGCACCGCCGGATCCTGGTGAGGCCCGCGGGGGCTGCGGGACACCGGGCCGCAGAAACATTGGGGTGCAGTGATGGTTGTACACACTGAGGCAATAGCCAGATAACGGCCGTGAGGGGCCAAGAGTGATAAATGTTATTAATTACCCCCGTGCGCTGAGGGGCCCGGTACGGACAGGGAGCGGGGCCGGTCCCCGGCCCAGGAAGCTCCCGGCTGAAATCCCACCGAGCAGCTCCTGGCTTGCCCTCCCGCTGGGATGAAGTTTCTGGCTGCGAGGGTGGGCAGGCCCTGGCACAGGGTGCCCAGAGCAGCTGGGGCTACCCCTGGATCCCTGGCAGTGCCCAAGGGCAGGCTGGACACTGGGACAGTGGGAGGTGTCCCTGCCATGGCAGGGGTGGCACTGTGAGGGCAGTGGGAGGTGTCCCTGCCATGGCAGGGGTGGCACTGTGAGGGCTGTGGGAGGTGTCCCTGCCATGGCAGGGGTGGCACTGTGAGGGCAGTGGGAGGTGTCCCTGCCATGGCAGGGGTGGCACTGTGAGGGCTCGTATGACCCAAACCAGCCTGGGAGTGTGAAAATCTGTGCTGTGAAAATCTGAGCTCTGCAGCAGATTTTTTTAAACAACCAGAGTTTAGCCCAGCACGTTGCACAGGGTGTGTTCCAGGTGTCCCTGGGCTGCAGAGGAATGTCCCTGGTCTGGCGTGGCTGAGGGACACTGCCGGGGGGAGCTGGCAGAGCTGGGACACGCTGACCCTTTGGGAGCTGCTTCCCAGCTGGTGGGGGGCATCTGATAATGGAATCCAGTGTGCTCTGCTCTCTGGGAAATCTCCTCCTGAGGTGTCTTTGTCCAGCTCAGGGGCATCCCAGGGGGGTCTCTCAGTCGGGAGGGAACTGAGCCTGCAATCTGAAGGTGCTTTTTGATGCTGCTGTTAACCTTTACATCTGCTGTGCTGATCCCTCTGCTTGGCACTGCAGAGCCCAGGCACTGGGGGCACCCAGCCCTTCCCAGGAGCTCTCCTGCTCTCCCCAGCCCTTCCCAGGAGCTCTCCTGCTCTCCCAGCCCTTCCCAGGCCCTCCCCAGCCCTTCCCAGGAGCTCTCCTGCCCTCCCAGCCCTTCCCAGGAGCTCTCCTGCTCTCCCCAGCCCTTCCCAGGAGCTCTCCTGCTCTCCCAGCCCTTCCCAGGAGCTCTCCTGCCCTCCCAGCCCTTCCCAGGAGCTCTCCTGCTCTCCCCAGCCCTTCCCAGGAGCTCTCTGCTCCCAGCCCTTCCCAGGAGCTCTCCTGCCCTCCCAGCCCTTCCCAGGAGCTCTCCTGCCCTCCCAGCCCTTCCCAGGAGCTCTCCTGCTCTCCCCAGCCCTTCCCAGGAGCTCTCCTGCTCTCCCAGCCCTTCCCAGGAGCTCTCCTGCCCTCCCAGCCCTTCCCAGGAGCTCTCCTGCCCTCCCAGCCCTTCCCAGGAGCTCTCCTGCTCTCCCAGCCCTTCCCAGGAGCTCTCCTGCTCTCCCAGCCCTTCCCAGGAGCTCTCCTGCTCTCCCAGCCCTTCCCAGGAGCTTTCCTGCTCTCCCCAGCCCTTCCCAGGAGCTCTCCTGCCCTCCCCAGCCCTTCCCAGGAGCTCTCCTGCTTTCCCAGCCCTTCCCAGGAGCTCTCCTGCTTTCCCAGCCCTTCCCAGGAGCTCTCCTGCTCTCCCAGCCCTTCCCAGGAGCTCTCCTGCCCTCCCAGCCCTTCCCAGGAGCTCTCCTGCCCTCCCCAGCCCTTCCCAGGAGCTCTCCTGCCCTCCCAGCCCTTCCCAGGAGCTTTCCTGCTCTCCCCAGCCCTTCCCAGGAGCTCTCCTGCCCTCCCCAGCCCTTCCCAGGAGCTCTCCTGCCCTCCCCAGCCCTTCCCAGGAGCTCTCCTGCTCTCCCAGCCCTTCCCAGGAGCTCTCCTGCTCTCCCAGCCCTCCCCAGGAGCTCTCCTGCTTTCCCAGGTCTCGGAGACAGAGCGGCTCTGCTACGTGGGGCACAACTTTGGCAGCCAGGTCATGAAGTGCAACTCCCTGTGCAGGTATGGGCCAGGAGGAGGGGCTCAGGGGCTGCTCGCACACAGAGCTCCCTTCCCCTTCCCCTTCCCCTTCCCCTCCCTTCCCTCAGGGCTCCCTCCCTGGGGCTCAGGGATTGGGCCAGGAAGCTCTGGCTGTTCATGCACACCTGGTGGGAGCTGTGCTGTGTAAATCAGACTGGTTTGAAAGTGTCTCCTGAGGTTGGGGTGAGGATATGGAGTAGTGCAGCAGCAGGATGGAGCAGCAGTGTTACCAAGGAATTGGGATGGAGGAGCTGCCTTTATCAGCAGCTGGTCAGTGCTGGAGGGTCACTGCTGTGGGCCCTTCCAGCTGAGATGTTCTGCACAAGGACCTGGCTTCCCTCCTGCAGAGCCTCTCAGAAGTGCCCACACCAGCCTCTCTTCTGCCTGAGCAGTGACCCAGCAGAGATGGACCCTCAGATGGAGCAGTGTCCAGTGTGAGATGCTGTGGCTGAAAAATGAGCACCAAGGGTTTGTTTCTGCTCAGGTGGAGAGGTAAATGCAGTTTAGCAAATGTGTGTGGTGCAGGAGTTAATGGAGTATTGTTTGTGGGCAGATTTAAGTGCTCCTGCCTGTGAACACTGGTGAACAGGTGAAGTGGTGGGCTGAAGTGGTGCTTGCCTGCCCCTCTGGAGATCCTGAGCTCTGAGAGGAAATTTGGAAATTTGGCTGTTGTTCAAGCTATGGCCATCAAGCCCTGGCATAGCAAAAAAAGGCAAAAGAAAATAGCAGAACTCTGGCACCCACACTTCACCCAATTCAGTTCTTTCAAGACTTCTGCATTTACTCAGAGTATCAGGTCTTTCTGTTTTTATATGTACACATGCCTTGGAGATGCCTTGGTTTATCACAGCGCTGTGAAGGCAGGAGAGCTGCTGGGGTGTGAGAAGACCTTGTAATTTAAATAATCTCCACTGCTCTGCCTCTCACTAATCAACTGCCCCCGTTCTCCCCAGGTACTTTGTTGGAGTGCTAGACAAGAGCTCTGGGCAGATGGATGTCTACAATGCTGAAATATTCAACATGCAGCCCCTGCTCTCAGGTGGGGGTGCTGGGAGTCACAGCTGCTGGGCTGCTCTGCTCTCCTTCCTGCCTTGTTCCCTTGGCAGGCAGCAAGGACAGCTCCTTCCCCTGAGCGTGCTGGGAGAGGGGAGCACAGGCTGGGTTAGGGTGGGAGTCACTCACAGGTGTCACTGCTCAGCTGCAGCCCTGTCTGGGTGTGTTCTGCTGAGGGAGGTCTGACACTCATCAGGAGTTGGGTCCCTGAATAACAAAAAAAACGAAGCAGTTTTATCCAGTTGGACTGGTTTTTGTCATTGAACCCAGGATAAGAACCCAAAAGATCACATCTTTTGGTAGCTGTTTTTTGCCCTGTGCAGCAGGACGTGGGTTTGGCCATAGTCCATGTATTGCACCCATGGGCTTTGTAGAAAAAGCCTTTTTTATTCTAGGTTCTCATGTTTGGTGTGTCCTTTAATTAGCCAGGTCACATGGAGGAGGTCCTGTGCCAAGTCTGTCACAGGGCTAAAGGCATTCCCCTCCTGGCTGCTCCTGCTCAGGCAGAGTGACTTGTGTTGTTTTGTAGATAACGTGATGCCTGACGACACCAAGGACTACCAGACCAAATCCTACAGGGAGAAGGTAAAGCTGAGAGCTGTGACTGGGTCAGGTGCCTGGCTGGCAGGGGCTGGGAGGTTGGTGTCCTGCAGGGCAAACCTGTGCAGGCCCAGCATGCTCCCCCTGCCCAGGAGGCAGCACAGGCATTGCCTTGTGGCACTTTTGGGGTCCCCCGAGGCAGGAAGGAAAGAGGAATCTGACTCCATGTTCTTACAAGGCTGATATGGTATGGTATGGTATGGTATGGTATGGTATGGTATGATATGATATGATATGATATGATATGATGATATGATAGAATGCTAGACTAAACTGAACTAAGGAATAGAGGAAGGATACTTACAGAAGGCTTAACAAGATCCCGATGAAAACCTCATGACTCTCCAGAGTCTAACACAGCTGGACTGGGATTGGTCATTAAGTTAATTCAGAATGCAATGAAACAATCACATGTTGGATAAACAATCTCCAGACACATTCCAATGCAGCAAAACATGGGAGAAGCAATCAGATAATTATTGTTTTCTTTTTCTCTGAGGCTTCTCACTTTCCCAGGAGAAGAGCTCCTGGCAAAGGGATTTTTCAGAAAATATGGCAGTGACATTGCCTGGCTCAGGAGTGTTTTCCTGATGATCCTGGTTTTCCTGGTTATTTTGGGCTGGTCCCCACCCAGTGACCCCCTGCCCTCGCAGACCGGCGCTTCCCACGCCTGCGGGTTTCGCCTCGTGGGGAGTTTAAAGCTCTCTTGGAGGCCGTGTCTGTGGAAGGAGCAGCAGGGTTTGTGTTCCCCGGGGTGCTCAGGGTGCTGCAGAGTGTGTTGTGCCTCGTGCAGATGGATCTGTGCATCGAGGCCTTCGGAACCAGCAAGCAGAAGCGAGCCCTGAGCTCCCGCCGCATGAACGCCGTGGGCAGCGACATCGTGAGCACGGCTGTGACAAAGGCAGCTGCAAATGTTATAGATGCCAAGGGAGTGACAGGTGAGAGGGTTCTGTCTCGGGCTGAAGTGCCTTTTGCTGTCTGTCCATGCCAAGTGTGGCAGGAAGAAGAGGGCTTTTCTTTAAGTGGTGAGGAAGTAGCTGGTCCAACAGCTGAGACGAGTACGTGTAGAGGAACTGCTTCTTTCTGGTCCTGCTGGACTTGGTGTTGGAGTTAGCTGAGTGAGGGAAGGTCCCTGTGACATCAGTGTCCATCCTGCTTGCTTTGGAAGCTCCTCTGGGCTACAGGTTCACTGGCAGAAAGGCAGTGCCTTTAGCTGTTCTGAGCTCTGTGGCATGGCTGTTGAGAAGGCCTCAGAGAGTGGTGCAGCCTTGGGACACGTCACAGCACAGTGTGGTGTCACCATCCCTGGGGGCTTCCAAGCTGTGGCAGGAGAGAGCTGGGGCTGCCCTGCCTCTGGACATCTGTGCAGGAGAGCAGACAAGTTCCAGAGCACTTGTGGTGTCCTGGGAGTGTCACTGGCACAAACAGGAGAGATGTCTGTTGACTGTAGACCCCACCACCTTTCATCCCTTTTGTTCCAGGGTGGATATTGACTGCTCTCAGAGCTGCTTTGTGCCAAGTGGGTGTCCACTGGAACACAGGTGCCAAAACTGTGCTCTGCCCACATCTTGGTGCCCTCCTTTCCTAGATGTTTCTCTGGTCTGGAGTGGCCTTTCTATATTTTTATGACCAGAAGGTTCTTGTAAAGATGCTGTAAATGTCTAAAACTCCAGTTGTGACTGAAGTAGTGTTCACCCGTTTGAGTAAATTTGCTTCTAAAGGAAGGATTTGTGTTGTGTTGCTGTTGTCTGCATTTTGGCTGTCACGATCCAAGCGCTCCTGTGCCGGTTCTCTCCCCAGCTCTGATGCAGGACGTGGCCCAGGATGATGTGCAGAACATCTCTGCCTTCCTCCCGCCGTGCCACGAGGACGCCGACCGCCCGGAGCACGTGTACAAGTTTGAGGACAGTATCTTTTCTGTGCACTGGGGTTTCAGTCTCCATGAAGCCATCTGGTGTGTTGGGGGCAAGCTGAGCCCTTGTCCTCACAGGCCAAGAGCTGGGAGTGAGGTAATGCTGCCCTGGGGTTTGGGGCTGCAGGTGCCATGTCCTGCCCTGTTCCTGTGGAGAGCAGGATGCTCTGCCTCTGGTGGGAGCATTCCACGGGGAGTGATGGTGAGCTGTGCTTGTGCCACAGCCTGTTAGAGGCTCCATCCCCTTGCCCTGCCCACCTCTCCTCAAGTGAGGGTGACAGAACTGCCCTGCCTGGGAGGGAGAGGCCAGGCTTGTTCTTCTCCTTAAACCCTGCCAGTCCTGTCTCCTGCCGAGTACGAGGCGCTGCGGGTGCCAGCAGCCACCCTGGCCAGCATCACCACGGAGGAGATAGCCAAGAGGGCAGAGGAGAGAAGGTAGGGGCGCTGCAGTGGCCACGTCCTGGCTGAGGGGTACTGGGGCTGCTGCTGCCAGTGCCACGGCTCGGGGGCAGAGGGACGTGGGATCCAGGCATGGCAGAGCAGCCCCTGCCTCGCAGAATGTGGGGGACACTTGTGTACACAGCAGCAAGGGGCCCTGTGGGCAGCTGAACTCCCCTCTCTTTCCTGCAGCCTCTGCTCCTTTGTTTTGGAGGAGCTGAAGTTCCTGCCCACTGATGAGAAGAGTAGGGACCACAAAGCCCGATGCCTCTGGTTCCTGGACACCCTCATCAAGTTCAGCCAGCAGAAAGTGATCAAGAAGAAGCGTAAGAGAGTTTTCAGCTCATAAACACATGGTTTTGGGAATGCCTTCATCATCCTTTGCTCGCCAGCTGAGTGTGTGGATCGTACCTCTGCCATACTCAGGGTCCTGCTTTTGAAGCAGCACCACAAATCTGGTTGAGGTTTTCCAGACTTGCCATCCTCCTTAGAACCTGTGTGTCTTTGTGAGTCCTTGGCAGGGCTGAGGGAGGAGGAAGTGGCAAGCCTGGCTTTAAATGTCTTCCTGTGTTGCTGGAGATACAGGAGTCACCCATAGGACTTGTCTAAGGAGAATGTGGGAATGACCAAACTCGTGATAGTAGGGGCTTGCTGGTGTGGTCTCAGCTTTAACAGTGTTTTGTGGCAAAAGAATACATGCATAGGTGTGTGCATTTCAGATTGGGTAGAATGGAACTGGGAGACTGCTTTTACTAAGAAAATAAAAGCTGTTGGAGTTCTCTCAGGCCTGAAAATTTAAGAGACCTAGAAATGAAGCACCGAGGTTTGATTTAGGTTTGTTGTGTTCCTGGGAGGAGGCACTAAGTGCTGGGATTGCTGGGGCTGTCCATGCTAAGTGTCAGGGTGATACACATGCTGCTGTGGTGGGTGGGCAGTGCAAGGTAGGGTGTGTGCTCCTCATTCCACTGCAAAGCCCCTTTCTGCCCTAGATCCAGTGGGTCCTGACTGCCCACACATCATCGGCAAGAAACTCGTGAAGAATTTCACCTCGCTGACCTACAACAACGGCAGGTAAGGCAGTCAGGTGATGCTCCTGAGGCACAGGCGTGGCAGAGCTCGGCTTGAGGGGCCACAGACACACCATCAGGAAGCCCTTAGACTCCACATCTCACGGGTTCTCCCTCTTGCCACACAGCATCCAGAATTTAATCTCTGCATCCATGAAGGCTAAAATCACCGCTTATGTCATTGCCTTGGCTTTGCACATTAACAACTTCCAGACGGATCTCACCGTCCTGCAGAACGACCTGAAGCTCTCAGAGAGCAGGTGAGTCTTCTGTTCCTTCACACCTGCCAGGATCCTCCTGCAGAAGGACCCTGGGAGAGCTCTGGCATGTCTCTGGACGTGGGGAGGGCTTTAATTCCCCAGGCAAGGTTAGGCAGTTGTCTGTGGGTGCAGGACCTGCATTTCCCAGGAATCACCTGGCAGCTCCAGCTGTGCTCCAGCTGTGCTCCTGTCCCTGGCCCTGCAGAGTTCATTGGATCAGGCTGTCTGGCCAAAACTTCACTTATTATTGGGTCTTACCAAAGCCCTTGGGCACCGCTTGGTTTTCAAGCTTCATTGGTTTTGATGCCACCACTTATTTTGCCCACAGTTATCCTCCATTCTTTGATCAGAAGTGGTGGATTTAGTGTGTTTAAGAGCAATCTGCTGTTGTTTTCCTTCCATTTTCCCTTTTTCTTTCTGGGACTAAGCTTTTCCAGGAGTCCACGTTGGCTTTGGCAGTTGATGCCAGGGTTTGGGTTGTGCTGCCCTGCAGGTGGGAGCACGGGGCCTGTGGGGAAAGCATGGAAGAGGCTGGGACCTGCTGGAGCAAGCAGCAATGCCCTGTCCTCAGAGGCTCCAGCTGCTGCCTCCAGGGCATCCCTGTGCACAGAGACACCTTGGGGGGCTCCTGTGGGGTCCCTGTAGGATCAGGCACAGGGCTGAGCCCCCCTGATGGCATTTCTCCTGTGGGGTCCCTGTAGGATCAGGCACAGGGCTGAGCCCCCTGATGGCATCTCTCCTGTGGGGTCCCTGTAGGATCAGGCACAGGGCTGAGCCCCCTGATGGCATTTCTCCTGTGGGGTCCCTGTAGGATCAGGCACAGGGCTGAGCCCCCCTGATGGCATTTCTCCTGTGGGGTCCCTGTAGGATCAGGCACAGGGCTGAGCCCCCTGATGGCATCTCTCCTGTGGGGTCCCTGTAGGATCAGGCACAGGGCTGAGCCCCCCGATGGCATTTCTCCTGTGGGGTCAGGCACAGGGCTGAGCCCCCCGATGACATTTCTCCTGTGGGGTCCCTGTAGGATCAGGCACAGGGCTGAGCCCCCTGATGGCATTTCTCCTGTGGGGTCCCTGTAGGATCAGGCACAGGGCTGAGCCCCCTGATGGCATTTCTCCTGTGGGGTCCCTGTAGGATCAGGCACAGGGCTGAGCCCCCTGATGGCATCTCTCCTGTGGGGTCCCTGTAGGATCAGGCACAGGGCTGAGCCCCCTGATGGCATTTCTCCTGTGGGGTCCCTGTAGGATCAGGCACAGGGCTGAGCCCCCTGATGGCATTTCTCCTGTGGGGTCCCTGTAGGATCAGGCACAGGGCTGAGCCCCCTGATGGCATCTCTCCTGTGGGGTCCCTGTAGGATCAGGCACAGGGCTGAGCCCCCTGATGGCATTTCTCCTGTGGGGTCCCTGTAGGATCAGGCACAGGGCTGAGCCCCCTGATGGCATTTCTCCTGTGGGGTCCCTGTAGGATCAGGCACAGGGCTGAGCCCCCTGATGGCATCTCTCCTGTGGGGTCCCTGTAGGATCAGGCACGGGGGCTGAGCCCCCCGATGGCATTTCTCCTGTGGGGTCCCTGTAGGATCAGGCACAGGGGCTGAGTCCCCCCGATGGCATTTCTCCTGCTTTCCAGGATCCTGGACATCGCCAAGGCCCTGCGGCTCAGGGTGTCCAAGGCCAAGGGGATGCCAGGGCTGGAGAATGACCAGAACCACAAGCTGGGCACTCTGTCCCTGCCCCTGCCCACGCAGAAGGCACCAGAGGGACAGCGCAAGCGCAAGAAAATAAACTGAGCCTTCCAGGGGGTCTGGGGGGGACACAGCCCCTCCCTCAGAATGTCATGGGGATGCCTTCATCTGCTGGGTTCGGGTCCAGCATCAGCCCTCACACAGCTGAAGCCCAGGCTGAGAGTTTCACCTCATCAAAATGCTTCTATTTATATCAAAAAATAAAACCCTTTTTTTCTAGTTTGTCTGAATGAGTGTGAAATGGAGGCTGTGCTGGCACACAGGGAACAGTTTGAGGTTGCAGGTTTTGGTTCCTGGCCCCTCCCAGGTTCAAGGTCAGAAGCAGGGAGACAGAGTGTGACTTACACCTTTTTGTTTCTCTGGAGTGTCAGTGTAACCCTGTGTTCAAAAACTGTAAAGATGTTCACAGTTTTTGTCACTTTTCCTATCCTGGCCATTTTCCTGGTGGAGGGAGAGTTCTGTGATTTGGAGCTGCTCTCACTTTCACAGAGAGCAATGAGTATGTGCCTGCAGCTGTGGCTTCCCAGCCCTTTGGAGAGATCCTTTAGTCTGGTTCCTCTGAGCTCTCACTCCTGGTGATCAGCCTCACGGGAGCTGTTTACTTAGTAAGGCTGTAGGGGTCGGGAGGGCTTGTGAGAAACAGGATCACCACCAAACTGGTGTGTGAAACAAGAGCATGGAATATCAGAGGACATTGTCTCTCTGGGCTGTTGCTGCTTCAGACAGTAACTTGGGTTTGGTACGTCCTCTTGGGATTGATGTATCTCCTGACACACCTCAAAGACCCACTTCTCACAAACATCCTGTGTTCTGGGGAGGGGATCATTGCTGCTGTGGGCCTTGCAGGCTCCAAGTCAGCAGTAGGGCTGGGTGAGGCTGGAAGGGGCTTCTGGAGGTCTCTGCATCCAGTCCCTCTCCCTGCTCAATGCACGCCCACCAGAGCCAGGTGCCCAGCTGTGTCCAGGTGACTTTGGAGTGTCTCTGGTTACAGGAACTCCACAAATTCACAGTGAAGCAGTTTCCCAACGTTCAGAGGCTGCCTGCTTTGACCCTATGTGCTCATGGCCTCTGGCCCATCCCTGGGCACCTTCCCTGCAGGTCTTTATAGCCACGGACAAGGTCCCCCGGGCCTTCCCTGCTCCAGGCTGAGTTGCCCTGGTTCCCTCACTGTCCCTTGCAGCAGTGATGCCCCAGCCCCTTCAGCATCCTCCTGGGCTGCCCAGTGTGTCTGTGTCTGGAACTGAGAGCCCAGAGCTGGACACAGCTGCCCAGGCTGAGCAGAGGAGGAGGAGGAGCTCAGCTCTAGCTCTGCTGGCTGCTGGACAGACACACAGACCATGTCTGTCCCTGACCCTCCCAGCACAAACAGGGACAGTCGCTGCCAAAGCAGCTGCAACGTGAGCAGTTCCAGGTGCTGCAGCTCCAGGAATGAGGGGCTTGTCCAGCCTGGGGCAGCCAGGCGTGCTGGGGGTCCTGCCAGAGCACATTCCCTGTACTGCTGCCTTTTTCCTAACCTGGCAACGAAACTTGGCACAATTGTAGTAAGGAGGTAATATAAATGGGTTTTATTTGGAGGCTTTCAGGGGCAGCTATGGAAAGATGTCCACAAAAGCCCACTCATATAGGATGAGTACAGTTTTTCTCAGTTCAGCAAATCTGCATAATTGACAAAAAAGCACCAAGTGCTGCATGAGTGATGATGGAATTCCCCCAGGTCCAGCCCCTGCTCTGGAGCCCTCCCTTGGCACTGGCTGCACTCTGTCCATTAACTGTACCCCCAAGAGCTGCTCTCCACCTTGGGAGACAGGAAAGAACCAAGATAGCACAGGGTCTGTACCCCTGGGGCTTGGAGCTCTGGAATTTTCTTTTTCTTTAGGGAAAGGCCATGGAAAATTACTGGGAAATCTAGTCTCTGATACAGTAAGCTACAGAGCTACAAATAAATATGTGAGGAATACAGAAAACACAGAAAAGAAAGGAAGGCAAAATTCAAAATGGCATCACTATGGAGCTGCTTGCTTGTAAGCTACCCCAGCTGCTGTCTCAGTGGGAAGGGGGAGACAGCAGCAGCTGCTTTCCCAGCAGTCTGTTTCCAGTGAGGTGCTGCTGCAGTTGGTGTGACCAGGCCAGCCCCGTCCCTGAGCTGCCAGCTTCCCTGCGTGGCTCTGCGGAAAGGAGCTCGGGGAAGCCGGCGAGCACTCCCCAGTGTGGGTCAGAGAGTGCACAGAAGGTGCTGCCGTGTGCGGGGCAGCCCCCAGGCAGCTGCTGGGGGAGCTGGGGCCATCGGGCAGGGCGGGAGCCGCAGGTCCCCTCCCGGTGTCACTGAGGCCGTGCTGGGGCTGGCCAGAGCCCACTGCAGCCCAGAGCGGGGAAGGAGGGGGAAAGGGGAAGGGGGGAATGTTACAGATGGGTAATGAGATGATTGGCTCTCGCAATTGAAAGGTGTCACTGACATAGTTTATGAAAAATCCTTTACTTAGGAATTTTCCTTTCCTGAGAGCTGAGAAGCCTCAGGAACAACGGTAAACAATTCTTATCTGCTGCTGTGGAATGCCATGGGAAAATCTGTGATTGGCCCCGTCAGACTGTTTGCAATTAAGAGACTATCACAATTCACCTGTTCGGCCGTCTCGGGCTGAGAAGACTTCAGTTTACACATTCCTATTCTATTCTTAGCTTAGCTTTGTAGTGAAATCCTTCTCTTTATTCTTTTAGTATAGTTTCTATATCTTATATATCATATAATAATAAATCAAGCCTTCTGATGCATGGAGTCAACTGTCTTGTCAATTCCCTCCTCCTGGGACCTCAGAAAACCCTGTTGTGTGAATATTAAGAAAAGCTTTAGTGATGTATATTATGTTATTGCAGTTTAGATGCCCTCTGTTCTCCCCACAGTTTTTTTTCCCCCCTGTACTGTTGCCATCAGACAGCCTGGGCTGTCCAGGACAGGTACAAAGAAGCTGCACAGGTGTGCCTTACCTGGGGCAGCTGGGAATGGCAAAGCTTGGGGGTGCTCAGGGGGTGGGCATGGCAACACCTGACCTGCATTCCAGTTACAAGGAAGCAGTTGGCACCGATAAATGGCAAAGAAGAGCTGCCTGACAGACCTTGGGAGGGGCCAGGGCTGGCTGATGCAGCCCCAGGGGTATCAAAGCCTGAGCACCCATCTTGCAGACGAACCAGTCCTGGTGTGCACACGAGCAGCTCCCAGCACTGCAGCTCTTTCCTCATGTACTCCTTTGCTGTGTTTTTGTCCAGGTTTAATAATGCTGTTTAACGTTTCAAAGTGAGCAGCTGTCTCTCGCAGGAAGGAGGGACAGCCCACACTGGGCACGGCCGGGGCCAGAGCAGCCACGGGAAGGCTCCCAGGGCTCACCCTGCACGGGGGAAAGGCAGAGCAGGGCGGGCACACCCTGCCGGGGTGCTCCAGAACCCAGCTGCGACAGACACGGCTGGGAAATGGAGACAACGCCCTGCTTTTCTGAAAACACTGCTTTCTCTGATTGCACAGCCAGCAGCTCTAAGGGACTGCAAGTTCTGGGCATGAGTGTGCAAAACGAGAGTCAATACTGGGACTGCCCAAAAACTGCTTGAAGAGAGCTGAGGTTGGAATCCTGACTGAGAACCTGTGGGACTGAGGGGCTCAGAGTGCTCTATGCCTCACCCACCTGACTGTCCTGCTCTGGGGGTCTGGAAGACCACCTGGGAGCATCATGACCAATCTGGGGGCCCTCATGTCCTGATCTCCTTCAGCACTGTGAGTCTCACAGTGCCACTGTGTCCTCTCCCACACCCTGCACCAGGACTTACTGCATTACTCCACTGGCTGGAGAGTCGAGCTCAAGTTTCTAACCAAAAGAAAAATCCACTGGACACCCAGCCCCTGCTTCAGCCGGGGAGGGGGAACCTGCAGTGCCTGAGGGCAGTGCTGGCTCAGCAGGCTGGCTGGTCACAGGACACCCGTCCCTGTGCTCAGAACGCCCTCCCTGGTGCCCTGAGTGCACGCTGATTCAGGGGCAGGCCCCTCACACAGAGCAGGACACCGTGTTGTGCCGGGCACGGTGCCGGGCACCGTGCTGGGCACCGTGCTGGGCACCGTGCTGCATCGGGCCAAAGCTGATTCCCCAGCAAACGGGCTGAGGAGCACAGCCCACGGCAGGTGGTGTCACCGCTCGGGGAGGTCACCTGGGGCTGCAGCGGAGCAGGCGGGGCGCGCTCCAGGACAAGGGCTGGGCCCCTGGCATGGCCAGCCTGGCCTGGCAGCGGGAGCAGACACTGCTGCCCGAGGACAGGCACAGCTGGAGGGTGCCCTTCCCCAGCACCTGGGGCTGCAGATGTGACCAAAGGGAACAGCTCTCCCTTCTGCAGCCCTGTGCACCTGCACCCTCCCGGGCTCTCTGGGCTCCTCAGAGAGCGCAGTCAAATATGTACACAGCAGAGGTCTTCAATGTTTTCCAGACAAACAAAATCACGTTTGAAATCCACATCTTACAAGTGTTAAGAAATAATTACAAATTGCCTTTGCACAGCCCACTTTGACAGACAGCAGAGATCAGAAGGTAATTAAATTACACCTCCTTTTATTCGCCCATTCCAACGGGTGCTTCAGTCGGTCTTGTTACTATAGGACATGAAACAACACCACGGGGACTCACTTGTTCTTTCCAAGGTAAAAAAAGAATCTTTATTTTTTTGACTCCAACATTTATAGATTTCCAAAAGTGACAGTGGATTGCAAGGTGGCAGTGCCACCTCTCCAATGACACTGGACAAACCAACAGTCTGTCAAATTTCTCCTCCTCCATAAAAGAGTGCAAAGCGATGACATATTTACAGAAAATGCATGAGAAAGTTTGTTACAAGAATGTAATCACCAGAAGGGTTAGAAAATCTTAAACAATCCGAGTGACGGGTCTCTCGTGGAGCCCAGCGGGGTGTGCCCATGGCCCAGCCCCACCGGGCACGCTCAGCTCCTGCGGGGCCGCGGCCGCGGGCCCTGGGCTGGGCTGGGCTGGGCTGGGCTGTGCAGGGACCCCAGCCCTGGCTGGCCACGCTCCCCCTCCGGCCCCGAGCACTCACAGACACCGATCGATCCTGCTGCAGCTCCCTGCTCCAGCTGGAACTCCTGCCTGAGCAAACTCCGCTGGCAGAGGGCAGGGAACGCTCCCGTTCCTCCCCACCGGCACAACTCCTGTCCGCAGTCCTTCAGAGCCCCGGGCTGCCCCAGCCCTTGCGCAGTCCTGCTCCGGGCAGTGGCTGGAGAGGAAGCCCCAGCCCTCCAGCAGGGAGGATTTTGGCAGTGAGGGTAGCCAGCCCTCGGGACCACCATCCCGCCTGGCACAGCACGGATCTGAGAGCGGTGGGCATCTGCAGGCGGAGGTGACGCTGAGGGAAAGCCGCAGTTCAGAGTCCCGCGTGTGTCCCCAGCCAAAAGCCCCCTCCTCTCTGATCTCCCGAGGCAGGCACCGGCCAGCACTGGCCCCCGTCAGGGGCACGGCCCGGGGGGGAATCTGCAGCTTCGGCAGCTGAGCTTCTACAGGCTCCAGTGGGCCTGACTAGGTGACCCCAATCTGCCCCACATTAATTCTTCCACTGGTGCAGAAAGCAGGCAGCTGCCAGCAACCTGCCTTTCCTCTGGGCTGCTCAGCACCAGGAAAGGAGGTGTGGAGCAGCAGGGACAAGGAGGAGGGTCAGGTCCCTACAGGTGCTTCCTTCCAGTCCCACCTGCCCTCAGGAGTAAAGGAGCGCTCTCCCTTCACAGCCCTGAGGCACTGCCGGACGATGCAGCCACTGGCAATGCAGCCCAGTGGCCAGCTGGCCAAAGGCTGGACTGCTAGTCCTGCTGCAGAGACTCTGCAGAGCTGCAGGTGTGTGAGGGGCGTGCAGCTGGCTGCTGTGTCACCTGGCTGCTGTGTCACCTGCTGTCCCCCCTGGGCTCCACAAGTCACCCCGTGCACAGAGCAGCTGTGGGGCAGGAAGGCAGGGCGCTGGGAAGGTGTGGGGCAGTGCTGGTCACTGCTGGCCCCAGCCTGGCCTGCCCCAGCACCTCCAGCCCTGCAGCAGCTCCAGCGGGTCACAGGGCCAGCGGTGGCCAGGGCAGCCTCAGGCTGCCACACTGGGCCCACACCCAGGGAGCCCTGAGCAGGGACAGGCACCTGCAGGACTCCAGGCCCTGTCTGCTCCTGGTTTTGGAGGCCGGGCAGGGCTGCCAGGAGGCCTCTCCACCCCACAACTCCGTGCCATGGGGGCTGGCTGGGCCCCTCTGTGCTCCAGGCACGCTCGTGCCAGCCCTGCAGCTGCAGCAGCCCGGGCTGGGCAGGCACAGGGGCACAGCAGCAGCCACCACAGCTCCACCAGCCAGTCACCCACCTCCATCTGCACCTCCAGAGGTGAGGACAAGGTCACAGAGCCACAGAACCAGGAGGAGGGAAAACACCTCCGAGGTCATTGAGCCCAGCCTGGGACCAAAGGTCGAGTTGGCCTTGTCAGCTAGGGCCCAGCAGAGTGCCACATGCAGTCTCTCCCCAAACACCCACAGGGACAGTCACTCCAGCACCTCTCTGGGCAGCCCATTCCAAAGTCTCATCACCCTGAGACAAAATCCTTCCTGACACCCAGCCTGACCCTCCCTAACACAGCTTGAGGCTGTGTCCTCTCGTCAGTGGCTGTGCAGCCAGCACAGGAAGGGCAGAGCTCGACCAGGGCTCACAGGATGTGCAAATCCACGCTGGATTCATGCCTGGGCAGGGCACAGCTGGCCAGGGCTGCCCACACATGGACTCTGGCTGCTGTCACCCCCAGCCCCCTCAAGCTCACGGGCCAGCAAGGCCCCCTGAGCTGTTCTGGGCTTTCTGCTTGCTCAGGGCAGTAAGAACCAAATCACAGACCAGGGGCTTTGAGACAAACAAGCCCATCTGCGGGTCCTGCTGAGGACACGGGGCTCCTTGGCAAAGGACCCTCGCAGAAGTCCTGCCTGACAACTGCTCTCTGCTAGCCTAGCACACAAGGCCATACCTGTAAACAGTTCTGTGACACCCTGCAGGGCCCAGCAGCAGCTCTGAGGCCCTCCAGAGCCCCCATAGCTGCTTGGATGACGTGAGGAGAGGTTTCAAACACACTGGGCCACACCTAATTTAACAAGTCATTAAGAGAATCTTCACGGCCGAACCCATAAACACCAAGGGACATGCGCTGCACCTCAGCACTGGCTGTTTGTCTGTGTACAAGAGCCCTGCAAAGAGAGCAATGGGTATTCATAAATGAGACATAAAAGCAACATATTGGACAATACTTCTTCAGGAGCTCCTTGGGAAAGGACCCATTCTGTACCCAGCAGGACCCTGCAGCCAGGAGAGGGACCGGGCTGCAGCACCCACGGCCGAGCCCCGTTCCCAAGCCTCACGCAGGCCCGCTGGCCCAGCCCCGGCAGGGACAGGGCTCCGTGGCGGCGGTGCCACGTCCCTCGCCGCCGGAGAGCCCCTGCCCCGGCACGGCACGGCACGGCACGGCGGGGGACAGCGGGACAGAGCTCGGCGGCACACGGAGCCCCGCGCTGCCCCAGCCCGGCCGCAGGGCCGTGCGGAGCGCCGAGCTGCGGTACACACCGCAATGAGAGCGGGCCGTACCGTTTGTTACCGAACCGGTAACACCAGCTGAGCTCCGCGCCAGCACTGACACTCCCCGGCGCTGTCCGCCCGCCGCCAGCGGCACCGCGGGCACCACGGGCCGCCTGTGTGGGGAGCGGCACGGACCCAGCGCTCGGGGCCGGGGCCGGCTGCGGCCCACCGGGGAGCACCCGCGGCCGCTCGAGGGGCACAGAGCCCGGCCCGGCCCCGTGCGGTTCTGAGCTCGCCCGGCCCGGCCCGGCCCGGCCCGGCCCCTCAGAGCTCCCTCAGAGCTCCCTCAGAGCTCCCTCAGGCCGTTCCCGCCCGCGCTCCCGCCGCCACCCTCTCACCTCCACCCCGCCCCGGGGGCGTGGCTACAGAATCCCCGCAGTCTGATTGGCGGACGGGTGAGTGGGCGCGGCCTGTGCCAGGATGGTTGACACCGCCGGGTCCTCGCACCCTCCTCCGGCCCCGCCCCGTGCGGTAGCGTGGTGGCGTCACACGGCGCCGCGGTGACGTCAGAGAACGGCGCGAGGCGCGCCGGCCGGGCGCTTGTGGCGCTGCGATCGCGCTGCCGGTGCGAGCCCGGTGCGAGCCCGGAGCGCTCCGCTCCTCTCCGCTCCTCTCCGCTCCCTTCTGCTCCGCCGTGCCATGGCAGCGCCGCCCGCAGGTGCGTCCCGCCGCGGGATGTGCCGCGGCCGCGCAGGCGCCGGGGGAGCGGCAGCCGCGGTTCCCTGGGCCCGGCCGGGCCGCAGCCGCCGCCGGGCTGACCTTGGGCCCCGGTGGCGGCGCTGGAGTCCCGCCGGCAGCGCGGGGGTGGCGGTGCGGCACCGCGGGGCAGCGCACGGTGGCGGGGGGAGCGGGAGCAGCGCGGGGCTCCGGCTGCCGGGGCCCGGAGCGGGGAGGCCCCGCCGGGAGCCCGTCGGGACGCTGCTCCCGCACCGGGAGCGCGAGGGCTTCCCCGGGGGACGGAGACACTGCTGGCATCCAAGGCAGCGGGAGCCTCGGAGAGCAAACGGCTCTCCCGCTCTTTCCCCATCCTTTCTCTGCCTTTCTCCCCCCGCCCTTTTCTTCCCTCCCTTTTCTCCTCCCTGTTTCTCCCAGCTCCTTTCTCTCTCTCGCGTCCTTTCCTTTTCCTTCCCCCTTTCTTTCTCCCCTCCTCGTTTCAGTAGCTCCTCATGCCGGGCAGGGCTGTTGTCTCCAAACACCCCTTAGATCCTGGGATCTCCTGTGTGCTGCTGGTGCTGGGGAGCCTTTGAGGCTCAGGAACACCCCCAGCCTCACACAGACCTTTCTCAGGCTGAGCTGTGACCGAGGGTGGGATTTGGGCACCTGCAGAAACATCTTTTCATAGCTGTTAAATAAATAATCCCATTTTTCTTCTTCAAACAGGGCTTGCCAGGTAAAGACTCCTGCAGTCTTCCTCCAGACTGTCTGGCCAAGCTGCCTCTGTCCACGTCCTTCAGGACCCTGGGCCCAGCTGAATTCCACTTGTGACCCTTCTCAGCAGAGCCTGGACGTCGGGCGTGGGGGCTGATGCAGAGGAGGCTGCATGGCAGTGAGCTGGGACTGTACTGAATGTCTGCACTGTGCCAGTGAGGTCACACCCGTGTGGCACCTGTGCCTCCTCCCTGTGGCTGGTGGGGAACCTGAACCACACCAAGTGTTACCTGGTGTTCTGTGCCACGGGGAGAGGCAGAGTGTAAGGATCAGGCTTTGTAATGCTGCTGCACGCGTTTGATGTAGTTTTGGTGTTGTATATGTTTTTTGGCAGCCTCTCTTTTGTTCACACAGTGTTCCATTAGCACGAGGGCCAACTTGTCACTGTTGGGATTGGTAATTCCAGGGGGATTTATTTCAGTTTAGGTTTGGGGCAGCACAGAAGGGAAGAAGTGCTGCTCTCTGGGGTCGCCTGGCTGTGAGCAGACATGGCACAGCAGCTGTCAGGGCTGGCTGTTTGCTGCCGTTCCCCCCGGGCCCCGGGGCGTTGCTGGAGGCTGCGGGGCTGATGCGGTAGCGGGCGGCGCTGCGGGGCCGGCCCGGCTCTCTGGCTGTCTCACCGCTGGCTGTTGTGGCACGGGCGGCAGCGCCATGGCTCTGGCAGCCCCCGAGGAGGCGCCGGGCTCCTCGGGCAAGCACTACGTGTGCGGGCTGTGCGCGGCCTTCACCAACATCGCGGTGACCTTCCCCATCCAGAAGGTGCTGTTCCGGCAGCAGCTGTACGGGCTGCGCGCCGGCGACGCCGTGCGCCAGCTGCGCCGCGACGGGCTGCGCACGCTGTACCGCGGCATCCTGCCGCCGCTGCTGCAGAAAACCACCACGCTGGCCCTCATGTTCGGCCTCTACGAGGATTTCTCGGCGCTGCTGCTGAGCCACGCCCGCGCCCCCGAGCTGCTGACGCGCAGCGCGGCCGCCGCGCTGGCCGGCACCACCGAGGCCGTGCTGACGCCCTTCGAGCGCGTGCAGACGCTGCTGCAGGACTACAAGCACCACGACAAGTTCGCAAACACTTACCAGGCTTTCAGGGTGCTGAAAGCCTACGGGGTGCGGGAGTACTACCGGGGATTGGTGCCTATTCTGCTCCGGAATGGGCCCAGCAACGTGCTCTTCTTCGGGCTGCGCGGGCCCATCAAGCAGTGTCTGCCCGAGGCCACCTCGCACAGCTCTCACCTCATCAACGACTTCATCTGCGGGGGGCTGCTGGGCGCCCTGCTGGGCTTCCTCTTCTTCCCTGTGAATGTCGTAAAGACTCGCATGCAAGCTCAGATCGGTGGCGAATTTCAGTCCTTCTCCAAAGTGTTAGTGAAGATCTGGCTGGAACGTGACAGGAAGGTGATCCACCTGTTCAGAGGAGCCCACCTGAACTACCACCGCTCTCTGCTCTCCTGGGGGATCATCAACGCCACCTACGAGTTCCTGCTGAAGCTGCTGTGACCCGTCCTGCCTCTGGGGCACCAGCACTCAGCGTCCTCGGTCCCAGGGAGCAGTGCCTGTGCCTGTGACAGGTAATTCCTCCCAGCCTTCCGTATTTATGGGGTGAATGGTGATGCATTTAAACCTTGGTGCAATTATGATGAACTTCTTAAAGTATTCCTTTGCTGGCAGGTGAGTTTACCCATAGCAGAGCTACCAGACAAACACAAGGTGTAAAAGAGGAAAGAATAGTCTGTGTCACTCCCAAAACTGCGCCGTGCTCTGTGGTGGGATGCACTCCACTGCCCATGTTTAGAACATGAGAATCAAGGAGGAGCTGAAGAAAAACAATTCCATTGCCTGATCATCTTCCCAGTCTTGATTTTGGAACTGTGTTTTCAGATGTTTTGGGGTCCTCATTATTTTGTGTGAAGCTCACAGGACAGATACAGAAGGGGATGGCTGAAGTGCAGAGCTCCCAGCTGCACTCAGGCTGCTGCAGCCACCGCAGGGTGCAGCCTGTGGTGGCCGTGTCCTCCAGCCGTGGCACTGAACGTGTGACCTCAGCCCGGGCTGGATCTGTGTGTGTGTGTGCGTGTTTGTACGTGTGCCTTCCTGTCAAAAGGGAAAAGTGGAAGGAATGGGACAGCAAACTCACTAAAGCTTTAAAGTGTCCTTCCTCGTTAAAAAAACATGGAGTTTGTTCTGCTTTTTCTGAGGACTTTTTGTTTTTTAATTGCTGTTTTTTCTGTTGCCTCCAGCTGCAGGATCAGGGAGGGGTCCCTGTCTGTAAGGACACTCCAGCTCCTGCAGCTGCTCAAGCACTTCACACGGGCTTTTTGCACTGCCACGTCCGGTCTTTTCTCAGCTCCCTCTGTGGAGTTACCAATCACAAGATGTTTGTACCCAAAACTCGGGGTTCTGCCTGCTTGGTGTGTTCTGTTAAAGGTTCTGCAACACAGGAGTGGCACAGGCAAGGTGAGAGTCCTGGGTGACCTGCTTCAGTGGAAGTCTGTAGGTATAGTGGAGATGAAAAGCCAAAGATGACCTTGGAAGCAGGGAGCAGGAAAGGTGGAGTGCTTGGAGATGGGTTTCAGGACTTCTGTCGGCAAACATTGAAAGGGACTGACAGAAATCTCTGTCTTACAGACACAGGAGTTGAGAGAGAGAAGACTTGAGGCTTTAGATACAGGGACAGAAGAGCGAGCACAACCCTGAGCTAGGTGAGGGTCCTGACAAAAGCGTTTGAATCTCCCTGAGGGCTTCCTCACTAATTAAGCTCTACATTCACATATAAACCAAAACACTTTGGATGATGGGGAGCAGCAAAGCTTTCAGACACTGCTTTGAATTTAGTCTTTTCTTTAGTCTTGGAGGGGCTGTTGCTTTTCTGAATTTGAGTTTTCCATTTGCTAAAACTGTCTTCCAAAATTGATCCTAATCAGTGTGTTGTAATCATACAGTCCTGAGCTTCAGACAGCAGCGGGTGGGCACAAGCGCGAGTTCCTGTATCCCAGTGGTGATTATCCATCTAAATAAAATGTTTACTGGATGTTTGTTACTGGCAGAATCTGATTTTTACCAGTGTACCTTCTTTTTGTAATCACTCCTTCGACGGAATAAAAACAAAATCTGCATCCTGTTTCTCTGTGGAAGATGTCATGTGCTCCTGTAATGTCGGGGAGGCCAAAGTGCCGTGGGTGAGAGTTGGCACAAGCCCAGAGCTGGCCAGTGCCCAGCTGCCCCAGCAAAAATGAAACAGTGGAGCGCTGGGGCTGAGGTTCAGAGTCACTTTTGACTCTTCAAATGTCACTTTCAGAAAAATGTAACGTAAAAGCACCACTGTGACACGAACACTTGTGAATGGCAGCATTTAAGCACCGGGAAGTGTTTTTCCTCTTAATTTTAGGGGGCGGGCAAGAGCCATCATCGCTCATTTTCCATAAATAAAATGCGTTTCAATTCAGTGAATTATTAAATGTTTATTATGCAAGCAAGAGAAACTGTCCACAAATAGTAAGTTACTGTACGGCTGTAAGTACAATACTTCCAAAGCAGTTCTGATACTTCATATACGGTATTAAAAGGCTACAGTTTTTACTAGGAAATCTCAGGTATTTCAAAATACTCTACATGCACAATTTGTTTCTGTATTAAAAACCTTATACTTAACTGAGGATATTTAGTGCTTTAGAAAATGCACCTTTGACTAAGATCAACCAGTGAGAAGTTTCTGTTTCCTGCAGGTTAAAAACACGATGGGTCTTTGACTTTGTCCTTTCTCTCCAACGTTTTAGAATCTTGTAAACTAAATTTTTTGAAACCTTTCATTTGGCAAGTGTATTTCTTTTTTCCCCAAAAGTTTAGATGTCCTAGAGCAAAAGACCCATGTAATTCGATGTCAGAACCTTCTCCACATCAGTGCTACCCAAATTAAAATCACAACACAAACAAACAGAAACAAAGCCCACTAAATTAACCAAGAGCCCTCCCCCCACCCGAAAAATCTGATGTTTACATTCTAATTCTGGTAGTAGGCATCGAGCTGTCCTTACCCCAAGACTCCACGAGTGCAAACAATCGTGTGTGTGTGTGAGTCGGCACCGCTGTGCTTTTCCTCTATCCCCATGGTGTGGCGGTGCCGTCCCTGCGTGTCCCGGCGCGGTCGCTGCCGGCACACCGGGCTGCGACGGGCGGAGCACCGGCCCCGGGAGCGCCCCGGCCCCGCGGGGCTGCCCCGCCGCCGGCCGCTCTCGGGCGGGGAGCTCGCAGCGCGAACCACCACCAGAAACGCCGTGAATGCACCCCGTGCCCCGGCGTGAGCCACCCCGCCACTCGGGCAGCGCAGTCCTGCCTCCCCCTCGGAAACGTCTCCTTACACTTGTTTCACAGTTTTGTACACTTCTCGAGGTCAAGCATTCAATTTTTGAAACACAACTAGAAGATAAGCTTTTTTTTTGTGTTTGACTACCTAGAAATAACCCAAAGCTCACCAACACATAATTTCATTGTTTCAGTAATGCTACTGAGAGAGAACTGAAAACACTTGCACCACCACATGACTGTGAGGCATGTCAGCTGTAAGCCACGGAGAAGTGACCTTCACAGGTAAAACATGGTAAAGCCTTCATGGAAAACTTCCAAGTTTGTTGAAAAGGAGTAATCAATCAAATGACCAAAATCTAAGACTACCTACTTACTCTAATTCAAACTTATTACAAGTGTCATCAGAAAAACTAACATTTCTACAGCATACATGTAAAGATTCTGTCATTTTATGCATCTGCTGGACACGCTACAAAAGCATCAAGGTGACCAAACCCCTCCACCAGGTGAGCTGCTGGTCCCGGGGCCAGGCAGGGCCTGCCAGCCAACCACAGGTGCTATCAAGGAGTGCTGGTGACACATCTGTCACCCATCTGTCACTGCGGGGTTATGGTCCTCTATACAGAAAGGGGAGTGTCCAAAGCTCAGCACAATACTGGTGTAAAACACAGCGTATCATGAGGTAGAATTAAAAAGGTAACACTCAGTGCATATTCACAGGCATAGCGTTACAGTCACTAGGGATCCACCAGTCTGAGGAGGTTCTGACAGGAGAAACAAAAACAGCCTTGGAATCACGGACACAGCCACCCCAGAACCGCCTCCGTGCCGTGGGGGCTCCTCCACCTCCAAAACAAACCCTGTGCAAGCCCGTGAGAACTCCAAGGCTCTCTCACGTGTCCCTGCAGTCCCTTCCGTGATGTGTAATAAAAGATTAAGTCAGGTGAGAAAACACCAGCCTGGCAGTGGGGCAGCAAACGCCTGGGGAAAAGCTGCTGTAGGCCTGGGCAGGACCGGGGCTCTGTTCCCCAGACAGCCTGGCCCATACAAACTTCTTGCAGCTCTTCCTTTGCATACAAGGCCTGCATGTGCCGTGCTTGTCCCCACGTTTCCTGCACACGGCGCTCCCAGGGCGCTGAACCACAGCCAAGGGAATGCCCTGAGGGCTGCCACAACCCGGCTGGCCCTCCTGCCCCACCCGCAGGCTCGGGCCAGCAGGAGGGATGATTGCCCTCAGATTGCCTAACACACACAATTGAAGGCTTCGTTTTACCCAAGAAATTCTCCAAAAGAGGAAACTAGGGATTTTCTTCTGTCATGATGCAGAGGAGGCTTTATACTACCCACATAAATACAAAGCTACAGGAAGGTCCTCAGGCTTACTTTTCCAGCTCTCTCACGTCCCTAAATGTTGTCTTTATCCCCAAATACATTTTGCAAAAGGCTTTGTAAGAGTCAGCTTTGAACAAGTGTGCTCTGCTGAGCCAGAGAGATGTACCTGAACACCAAGAGGTGACAGTCCTTTCAGGTAAAGGTCCCTGCTGAACTGAGTGTGTGACTAGTCTGCAAAACTTCAGTGAAATACTAGAAAACCCTCATCTTGGAGCGTGTAAGGGATGAGAATGTTATGAACTGACATGGATGTACAACACCTGTGCATTTACAAGGTTAGCTCTATTAACTCGAGGGCTGACGTTTGTACTCTGGGTGTGACCACAGAATCACAGAACCCCCTGAGCTGGAAGGGACCCACAGGATCACCCAGTGCCACCCCTGCCCTGCCCAGAGCCCCAGCAATGCCACCCTGGCCATCCCTGCAGTGCTGTCCAAGCTCTGCTGGAGCTCTGGCAGCCTCGGGGCCGTGCCCATTCCCTGGGCAGTGCCAGCAGTGACCCTCTGGGGGAAGAACCTTCCCTGATCTCCATCCCAAATCCCCTGGCCCAGCCCCAGCCGTGCCCTGGCCCTGTCCCTTGTCACGGCAGTGAAGAGGTCAGTACCCACCCCTCCTCTGCCCCCCAGGAGGATGTTCAGTAGCACCATGAGATCTCATCTCAGACTCCTCCAAGCTGAACAAACCAAGTGATCTCAGCTGCTCCTCATACAGCTTCCCCTCCAGGGTTGAGCAGTACAGTGTTCCACACCCGATAACAAGCCTGGCCAGATCCAGGTAAATCTCACTGTTGACAGGTTTGCTTTTAATCCTCTCCCAAACTGACAGCACATGTGAGGAAAGGCTAACCTGGTGATACTAGGGACACATCCAAATTAATTTCTCCCACAGCTAGAGTGCAGCCAGGTGGGAAATACCCAACATCAGCAAAATGCCACCATGATTCAGATGTGGAAAGGCCCCTGCAACAGACACCTGGCAGAGGGGCCAGAGCTGCCCCGCTGCACGAACCCAGAGAGATCCTCTGGGCTGAGTGGTGGGCTCAAGGGGAGCCTGCCTGTGCAGGGGTGGGCCTGGGTGACCTCCAGTGGTCCCTGCCAGCCTAAGCCACACCGTGACTCATTCTAGCCAATGACAACCACATTAACTTAGAAATGAAAGCAAAATTCCTTTTTCTTTTTCCTTTTTTCTCTTTTTTTTTTTTTTTTTTTTTTTGGTGAGAGTAACTAACCGTGTTGCTTACGTGGACAAGCAGTCCCTTATCTACTGATCACCACAGAGTTGCTTCAGTGACAGAAGAGGAAGCAGAGGTGAGGCAGTCCAGCTCCTGTGGGACAGGAGGTACCTGGGCACCCTGCCCCTCTGTGCTGCTCCAGACAGCCCACTGGAGTTGTGCTGAAGGAAACAATCAAGTATGAGGGTACAAACACAGCAGGACAGCAGCCCGATGGCACAGGATCAGCAGGAGCAGAGGTCTGCCGGCAGGGCTGTGGGCTCACAAATGCAGGACCCAGATCCACATGGTGCTGGCCTGAAAAATCCTTCCAGGTCACATCCCGAGGCCACGGCAGCCGTGACCTCCTCTGGGCTCAGAGGTTTTGGAGAGAGCACGCTTCCACTCAGCAGAAGGAAAACCCACCACAAAGGTCCGCCCGCGGGGCCGCGGCCGCGCCTAGAACTTTGGCTGGTAGAGGGAGACGCGTCCGCTAAGGCACCCCGAGGCGATCTGACAGTGCGTGGGCGAGAACTTGGTGGTGAGCACCACGTCGTTGTGGGAGTAGAGCGAGCGGATCTCGCGCAGGGGGCTGGCCTCCCGCGGCAGGCAGTCCACCAGCTCGCTGCAGTGCGCGTCGAAGCCCAGCAGGCGGATGCCGAAGCCGTGCGGGGATGAGATCATGCGGCCGTCGGGGCTGAAGCAGAGCTCCTTGATGTAGCCCCGGCCCACGTTGGCCTCCTCGATGCAGTGCGTCAGGCGCAGGGAGCAGCGCGGGGACACGGGGCGCACCGGAGCTCCTTCCTGGAATTCATAGACACAAGTCCACTAAAGGGAGAGGCAGAGAAAGGGACACTGAAAGAGAAGTAAAGCACTGCAAACACACATTCCCTCCCCCTGCACCTCTACAGGTGACAGCAGCTCACGTGAACAGGTAAGGGCACAGGAGGGACATGCTCCTGCTGACCTGTTCCCACTGCCTCAGCATCTCCCAGCCTGTGAACTACCCAAGCAAAGCAGCTGCCCGGCACTAAAGCTGCTATTCTGATAAATGGGTGCCAGATATAATCTTTCCAATCTAGGTAACATCTGCAGAAGCAAAGCCTAATCCTTTGGCCAAGCACCCGCTCTGATTTAGTAAATATTAAAATTAAGTCTGTACAGTCAGATTCAGCTGACTGTACCTCAGAGCAGATCACTGGCATTTTATGCCTTTGACTTCAAAAGGAATGGAATCCTGAAGCAAGCAGGTAACAGATTTTTGAAGAAGGTTATGAACAGCTCTGCAGGCAGTTTGTTATTTTTGAGACACATTAAGGACCCCTGTCTGTCATCTCATCATCTGATATCAGAACAAATGTAAAAAAAAGAATCAATGACAAAGTTTATATTGTGCTGATTCCACTTCAGCCCCAAGACAAGCATTCCTAGCTTTGTTTCATGCACCCTTCTGAAATAACCACATGAAAAGTACCAATGAATATTAATAAAACAGAGTAAGGCAGACTCTAGTCCTAAGAAAAATTATAACTCAGTCATCACTACCAACCCAATGTAACATTTTGCATGTTACAAAAATTTTGTGTTGTACATCAGTTTAATTGTAGCAGAGCCAGCATTAAAATTTATAACCAATCTGCTGAGCTTCCACTCAGTCCTCTACACTTGTGTAAAAGGTTACCTTTACAAAGAGTGACTTCTTCAACAACAACAAAAAAATCCCAAATAAATGCACAGAGACAACAAAAATCCCAACAAAACCAAATGAACCTCAACTTACATCAGCAATCAAAGTAACTGAAACATTTATTATTGGTCCAGTACAATTGTTTACTGTTGGTCAAGGTAGAGGAGCAGAATCTGCAGCTTGCAGCTGAACTGTAGCTGGTCTTATGTCTTCCTGCATCAAGGAAAAGGCTTGAAGCAGGTTCTACCAGGAAGATAATTTCAGAAAAAAACCCAAAGGCACATATTTGAAAGAAGAGCAGGAGGCAAGGTGTTACCTCCTGGTCATCTGTGTTGCTGGAGCAGCGCAGCAGCGTGGCCCAGCCCTTGGGGTGCAGCTGCAGCGACGTGATGCAGTTCCCACGGTCTCTTTCTCCAGGAACCTCTGGTGTTAACACCTCAAGGCTGTTCCTAGGTGATCCCCCTGCAAGGGAATTACCTGTGAGTCTCAGTGAAATGCACACAGTGACCTCCACCTCTCTCACCAGTCCTGCTGCTGAAATGGGGTCACACCTGTGGCAGCTGCCTTGGCTGCCAGGACAGACTGCACCATCAGGACAGGGAGACTCCCAGGGTCACAGGAGCCCTGAGCCAACACCTGTGGGCTCAGTCCCCACCTCAAACAGCTCCTTTTCATGAAATTTGGTGCCAAGACCTGCACTGAACCCACCACATTTACAAATACACTAACCTTCCACACTCATGCTCCTCATTACTATTGCAGCAAAATCTAAAGAGTGAGGTTTTTATGAGAATTGCTAATTCTCAAACTCGTATGATGTGCTCTACAAACTCCTCCCAACACACTTGCTCAGCTTGCAGCTTTTCTCCCTTCTCCTCCTCACCTCCAGGTAAATCACTCCCTGACATCCAGGTAAGCCTCCTCTCAGCAGTATGTTTCAGCATCTCACAACCACAAGTAGCTAAAAATTAACATTACATTCTTTCAAATTACAAGGGATGCACAAAGTATTCACCCATTTGCCAAATTCATGCTGATTCTCCGGATTTTCCCTAAAGGAAGATTCACAAACTTTGTTCATGGAAAAACACAAGGAATAGGGAGCACCTCCATGAAACAACACACTAACATAAAATACAGATCTTGTTCCTTTTACCAGATTTCTCAGACATAAAACCTGATTAGATCCCCAGGCTTTGGCATGCAATGAGATTTTATTCGTTTAATACAAGTCTCAGCAACACCATTTTTTAAAATCTACAGGTCAAAAAAGCAGTTCTTCACAGTTGTACCCTAGCCTCTTTTGGATACAGTAAACCACAGCCCAGGGTTTCTTTTCATTTATCTCTTTTTGTTTAGTGATCTTTTCCTACCTTCTCGCTGGGAGGGCCGTGACAAGGTTTTCTCAGAGGGTGGCCCTGAGTTGTTCTGGTGGCAGGGGGAGCCCACAGCTCGAGGGCCAGAGGAGCCCGACGACGTTATGTCTGCAAACACACCAGACAGGTGAGCCCAGGGCTGGCCCAGCACAGGTGGGCTGCTGGCCAGGAGCACCCCAGAGCACAGCCCACAGCTGTGCTGTGCCACGCCTCTCCAGCACTCACCTGAGCTCGACGTGGTCCTCCTGGCCCGTAAAATCGGGTAGCTGCCAACCTCTAAAGACTTGTTCAGGTCAAGGTTGTGCAAAATCAGAAGGTAACCAGAGGAGGTGGAGATCAGCATTTTGGAACAGTCTGGTGTCAGCCTCATTCGCATCAGAAAACGGGTGTGAAAAAACTTCTTGTGGGGACATCCGTCCTCTGTGCACCTGGACAGCAAGACAAGCACAGGAGGGGCTGTGCTCAGCTGCAGACTGAGGCCCTGACTGTGCCCACAAGGGTCCAGCATGTGCCCAGCATCATTCATTTAGCTCACCCCAAAACCCTGTTTTAAAGCACTGTCTTTATCCTACTTTTTGATGGAATGGGTGAAGTCACATCCTCCCACAACTACAGCAGTGAGGACAGAACCTTTTGGAAGGAAGAACTACGTTCTGGCACATGACAAGAGAAGCTCCTTTCTAGCCATTTACTACTGCCAGAGAGGCAATGCAAGCTCTTTGTGAAAAATACCTATTTTGCGATTGGCTTTTGGCAAATATTACAATCAATATTATACGTGTTATGTTAGAAAGTGACGCTGTATTAATTTTCTTTAGTGGTGTGTGAAATAAATTTTTAGTTTATAACAAAATGTTAAAATAGAAACTATGCTATGTAAGATACTTTTTCTAAAGAAAAGACTTGCACTGAGATAGCAGCCACAGGACACCTGAATCTTTCAGAGAAAGAGAATTTATTGCTCCATTATCAGGAGAAATGAACTTCTTCCTGCCTCACTCAGCCCAGGAGATGCTGTCAGGATCCAGAGGCAGGAGCTGACCCTGCCCAGACAGAATCCTGTGTGTGAATGGAACTGATGCACCACGGATGAGGTGTGTGAATGTGCAACAGGCTGTTGCTTTTAAGGGTTAATCCTCTGTTAATGTGGGGCCTTTCTGGGCTTATGTTGCCCAGAAAAAGGTACCCAGACTGTCCCTAACTCTTTGTTTTTATTGTCTTGTATTGTCCTAATCCTAATTGTCCAAATTATTATTACTCAAATTATATTGCTATTTTTATAACCGTGTTATTACTATCAAACTTTTAATATTTTAAAAACAAGTGATTGGCATTTTCCACATCTTGGTAAGGGCTATAAACTGGTCCCAGTGTTTCAGAGCACAGTGCAGCCCCACTATGGGAGGCAGGCTCTGCCTCCTGCATGGAAAGCTTGGTGCACCCATGCTGGAGTGCCCGTGCTGGAGTGCTGCACAAGGCACTCCAGCAGCAGCCCGGCCCCATACCTGTTGGTGTCCCAGATGATGACGTTGCCATCGAAGCCCGAGGTGACCAGCAGCCTGGTGTTGGTGTCGTACTCGATGTTCTTGACCCAGCTGGTGTGGCCATGCAGCGTGCACACTTTGGTGTTGAGCTTCCTCAGGTCCCAGAGAGCGATGGTGGTGTCGTCGGAGCAGGTGGCGAACAGCCGGTTATCCAGGAACCTGCGGGAGGGAACAGCTCAGGGGGCCCTGCAGGCCAGCCAGCCAGCACAGGGACACCACAGCAGCCCAAACAAACCCCTCTGAGCTCAGCACAGGGACACCACAGCAGCCCAAACAAACCCCTCTGAGCCCAGCACAGAGATACCAGAGCAGCCCAAACCCCTCTGAGCCCAGCACAGAGAGAGCAGAGCAGCCCAAAGCCCTCTGAGCCCAGCACAGAGAGTGCAGAGCAGCCCAAACAAACCCCTCTGAGCCCAGCACAGAGAGAGCAGAGCAGCCCAAACAAACCCCTCTGAGCCCAGCACAGAGAGAGCAGAGCAGCCCAAACAAACCCCTCTGAGCCCAGCACAGAGAGAGCAGAGCAGCCCAAACCAACCCCTCTGAGCCCAGCACAGATTGAGCAGAGCAGCCCCAAACAAACCCCTCTGAGCCCAGCACAGAGATTGCAGAGCAGCCCAAACAAACCCCTCTGAGCCCAGCACAGAGAGACCAGAGCAGCCCAAACAAACCCCTCTGAGCCCAGCACAGAGAGAGCAGAGCAGCCCAAACAAACCCCTCTGAGCCCAGCACAGAGAGTGCAGAGCAGCCCAAACCCCTCTGAGCCCAGCACAGAGAGTGCAGAGCAGCCCAAACAAACCCCTCTGAGCCCAGCACAGAGAGCAGAGCAGCCCCAAACAAACCCCTCTGAGCCCAGCACAGAGAGAGCAGAGCAGCCCAAACAAACCCCTCTGAGCCCAGCACAGAGAGAGCAGAGCAGCCCAAACCAACCCCTCTGAGCCCAGCACAGAGAGAGCAGAGCAGCCCAAACAAACCCCTCTGAGCCCAGCACAGAGAGAGCAGAGCAGCCCAAACAAACCCCTCTGAGCCCAGCACAGAGCAGGTGCCAGCAGCAGCTCAGCTGCCAGCAGAACTGCTGGGGTATGATCAGCAGTGCCTCTGGAGCAAACACAGAGGCACAGCACAAGTTTGGGTTGGTGTGGGGTTTTTTGGGGGGTCTGTAGAATAGTGTGCCAGCCACACAAGAGCCAAAGCACCAGAGGAGCAGGTGCTCAGACAGAAGCCCCACAGTAACTCGGCCTGCTCCCCCCTGCACAGCACTCAGCTCGCTGGGGCTGGCAGCAGCACAGCTGGGACATCAAACAAATTAACAGAGCCTAGAGGCTGCTGAGGAAAAGGCAAGGCTTTCCAAAACACTGAGTGTGGATGGGGCCTCGTTTGAGCACACAGCAACACAAGTCACTCCGTTCAGTGACACAATGAACAGATGGAATCACTGAATTTGCACCGTGCAGATCAAAGGTGAGCACCACTGCAATTCCAGCATGCCTTCAGCCTCAGAAGGACAGGGCACGCTGGCTCATGTTTGGAACTCATTTGGTGAAGGCCCTCCGTTAAGAAAAGCCCTACCTGAGGTAAAAGGCACAAAACACCTATCCAAAACCACCCACTACAAATCCTTTAGGATCCCAGAGCTACCCCACAGCAACAACAGCCAGCTGTCAGGGGAAAAATCCCAGACCCGGGTGAGCAGTGAGCAGTGCTGGTGCTGAGCACAGGGAAGCCCTGCAGTGCTGCAGTGACTGCAATCCTGCTCACTGAGCTGAACGAGGCTCCAGGTAATGCAGAACACAGGTCAGTTCCTCTCACTCACCACAGCAACTGACACACAAATGACACTTTTAAGCCAGCTTTCCCAACACAATCCCAGCTGATGGAAAACATCAGTCTTTCGGGAAAAGGACAACCAGCTTCTGAAAAACATCACCTTATCTGATGGACACGGCACCCCACACCCTATTTGGCTCTTCTGAGTAAAAACACTCAGATTTTTCTACAGTTTTCTTGGGTTTTTTTTGCTTGGGTTTAGTTCTTGGTTGAAGTTTTTTGTCGCTGTGTAGTTGGTTGTTATTTTGGAGTGGGTTTTTTTGCTTTGAAAAACTGAGTGAAGAGCAGCTGCAATATTGTTAGAAGGCACCTTAAATTAACACCTTAAAATCTATTCCCAGAACCAGAACAACTTAAACCCCCTGAATTTAAAAGGAAAAATACTACATGACAAAAACAGTGATAGATTGAGAGTCTTCCTCCTGCTGTCTCCAGCTCTATCCCAGGCAAGTGACAGAGTAAGATTTAACCTATAAAGCCTAAGCACAGGCTGAGTTGTGTCAGAAGGCCCCTCCCGACCCACCTGATGTTATTTACACAGTCTTCGTGAGCTTCAGAGAGAGTCTTGATGTGCTTTGAGGATATTGGGTCGAAGAGCAGGACCTCAGTCTGTTCACAGGCCACGGTCAGCACGGAGCTGCAGGGAGCAGAACACAAACCCCACGTTTGCGGCGGGAGCTGCCCTCCAGCAGCTCCCACAGATTCCCTCTGTCACCTGGTCCCTCTGCCCACACCTTCAGGGGCTCTGAGACAGGAAAGGTAACACTGAATCAAAGCTTTATCTGCAAATCAGTGGGGAAAACCTTGCAAAGGACAGGTTTATCAGCCCCGGGGGACGCCCGGCAGCAGCCGGGGCGGGCACTCGTCGGCAGGATTGTCCCCCCGGTGGCCAGGTGGCAGGGGCAGAGCAGGACCCCTGACGGCAGGTACGTGCCCCAGCCCCTTCAAGCGCAGCCAGGGGTGCGGACAGCGATGACACCTGGCCACCAGAACGGGCCCTGCGCCGCGGCACCGCGGGCACACCCGGGCGGGGAGCCCCAGCACGGCGCCGCCGCGATCCCGGCACACCTACCCGTCGGGCGAGTACTCGAGGTTGAAGACGGCGCCGTGCGTGCGGGTGCTGAGGGACACGGAGTCGGCGGGCTGGATGGCGCCGTACAGCCCGGTCATGGCGCCGAACGTGTCCCGCGCCGGGTCCACGGCGGCCCCGCGGCCCAGGCAGCGCCCGCGCAGCCACGCGAAGAGCCCGCCGGGGGCGCCGGGCCCCGGCTCGGCGGGGTCGCCGTGGCGGAGGGGCTGCGGCTCCGGGCCCGGCTCCGGGCCTGCCTCCGGCCCCGGGCCCTTGCTCATGGCGGCGGCGGCGCCGGCCCGCGTCCGCCCCCTACCGGCCGGCCCCGACACTGCGCCTGCGCGGCCCCGCCCCAGGCCCCGCCCATATGGGTCACGTGTTCGCCACCCCACATGAGCGCTGTGTGTCACGGCCCGGCTCGCTCGGAGCGGCCCCGGGAGCGGGCCAAGAACCGAGGCGAACCGAACCGAGCCGAGCCGAACCGAGCCGAGGTGAGCTGAACTGAGCAGAGGTGAGCTGAACCGAGCTAAGCCAAGCTGAACCGAGCCGAGCGCTGCTTGGCTGCTCTGCTGCGGGTAGGAAAGGGAAGCCCGTCCCCAGCGGCGCTCGCTGTCTGCGCGGGGCCGGGCCGGGCCGGGCCGGGCCGGGCCTGGGGCTGCTCGGCGGGAGAGCTGGCACACAGCGGCACACACGGGCCTGGGCACCAGCGGGCAGCAGGGACAGTGCAGCTGTCACCCGTCATTGCTGCTGTCCTTGCGCAGGCTGGGCAGTTTGCACGGGCGGCGAGCGGCGCTCTGTAGGAACCGCCCGGCTCCCGCTCGGTACCCGCTGGGAGAAAAAGCCGGGCTCAGCCCCAGGTGCTCCCCGGGGTGTGCCTCGGTGTGAGCAGACCTCAGGTGTCTGCTGAGGCGGGCTGGAACCTCCCCTGAACGGAAAATGCAAACCCCCTCCCTCTGAATGATTGTAACTTTGAAATGAAGAGGCTCTCAGGCAAAGATATGGGAGCAGCAATAACAGTTCTTTACCAGAAGAATTGAAAATACAAATACAATGGTACAAAAAAATCCCACTGCCAGAGTGAGAGCAGGCCCTGACCCCTGTGTGTCAGGGTGGTGGCACAGTCCCATCCCAGGGGGGCTCAGGGTGGTGGCACAGTCCCATCCCAGGGGGGCTCAGGGTGGTGGCACAGTCCCATCCCAGGGGGGCTCAGGGTGGTGGCACAGTCCCATCCCAGGGGGCTCAGGGTGGTGGCACAGTCCCATCCCAGGGGGGCTCAGGGTGGTGGCACAGTCCCATCCCAGGGTGGCACAGTCCCATCCCAGGGGGGCTCAGGGTGGTGGCACAGTCCCATCCCAGGGGGGCTCAGGGTGGTGGCACAGTCCCATCCCAGGGGGCTCAGGGTGGTGGCACAGTCCCATCCCAGGGGGGCTCAGGGTGGTGGCACAGTCCCATCCCAGGGGGGCTCAGGCTGGTGACACAGTCCCATCCCAGGGGGGCTCAGGGTGGTGGCACAGTCCCATCCCAGGTGGGCTCAGGGTGGTGACACAGTCCCATCCCAGGGGGGCTCAGGGTGGTGGCACAGTCCCATCCCAGGTGGCTCAGGGTGGTGGCACAGTCCCATCCCAGGGGGGCTCAGGGTGGTGGCACAGTCCCATCCCAGGATGGCTCAGGGTGGGGGCACAGTCCCATCCCAGGGGGGCTCAGCCCTCCTGCAGTGCCAGCTGTGGCTCTGCTGGAGCAGGGATCCTGCCCAAGGGGGGAGTTTTCCTCTGCAGCTCCAGGGCTGCTGGAGCTGGGCCTGCTCTCCCTCTGGGAATGCAGGGCAGCAGAAAGCTGCTCCTCTGGGAATGCAGTGGGCAAAGGCTGCTGGGGTGTCCCAAAGCTCAGATTGGATCCAGGTAGGAATGCTTGGCTCCTGCCCTGGGTGGAGCATCTCCCATGGGAGGGTGGGATTTGATCAGCCCTGCAGGGACACTCAGTGGCCATGGACAGAAGGTGATTAATGATGGATGGGCCATGGACAGCAGAGATCTCCTGGAGGGAGGATGGGCTGTGGGAGGGATAAAGAAACTGCCCATGAACAGAGGAGAACTGCCCCAGCTCTGACAGGTGGGAATGGAACACACACATATCTTAAATCTAGGACAGGGTGTGGATGGGGGCTGTGCCCTGGGGAAGGAGCCCTTCATGGGGACAGCTCCTCTGGCCAGGGCCCAGCACCCTTTGCCCTCCTAAAGTCAATTAGCACCAGGTTTATTCCAAAACTACCCAGGGAGGCTCAGGGTTCCTCATCCCCACAAAAGCCACTGCTTTAGTGGACTGTGAATATTTCTCCTTAAGTTTTTATAAACATAACTGACATAATGTTTTTATAAACATATTAAATGTCAGTAAGTTTTTTTAAACAGTGTGCCCTGAGAGTGTGGAAGCTGCCACTAAAACCTGATTGTCAAAGAGGAGTGTGGAGAGGGCTCCCTGGTCTGGTCCTGTGAGGAGGGTGCAGGACAGGATCTGTCACAGCCCCAGGGCAGGAGCAGCCCCTCCCCTGGTGCTGGACAATGCCTTTTCCTGACCCAGAGATGGGGCAACTGAGAGGCGTTTTAAAAACTTTGATTCCATTTTCAGTCTCATTTGAAGGGTGGGACAGCACAGATGTTGTAATTCACTCCATCACAATCAGAAATTAACAATTTCCTAATTACAGCACACTGTGAGTGTTTCTTGGCCTGTCAGCTTCACCCACACCATGCTGCAGATGCCCTAAAGGCAATAATCTGCAATCTCCCCTCGTGGGTCCCACTGCAGTGCATCTCTCACAGCTCTGTTTCTCCAAGGTGTGCAGTCCCATCTGCAAGGCCACCCTGTGAAACTTGTTTCCAGCTGCATTTCTCTCTCAGCAGTGTCTGTCCGTTCCATGGCATTTCGGAGTCGGCACTTCTTGTCTCAGAGCTTGCACACGGATGCACACTGCTGCCTCAAAACTGCCAGCTCAGTCTTGGTCTGCCTCATTCCTGGGGACCTGCTGGGACACGTGGGGCCGTGACCCTGGTCTCCACAGAGACCTGCCCCAGTCACAGGGGCCACAGCAGGGTGTGGGGCCGGGAGGATCCCCAGTGTGTGCAGGAGTGGTGGAGCCCTGGCTGTTCATGGACAAACAGGGCAAGAGCACAGAGAGGGGCATTAATGCTCGGGGCTTTCTCAGCAGAGCCCCTCTGGGGAGTGGGAAATGTGCTCCTGAGGGGGCCTCAGGCTAACACGGGTGCTCTCCTAGGAAACTGGGAAAAATGTGTCTTTTATTATTGGCTTTTCACAAATATCGCAGTGAATATTATATGTGTTATGTTAGAAAGTGATGCTGTGGTAATTTTCTTAAGTGGTGTGTGAAATAAATTCTTAGTTTATAACAAAATGTTAAAATAGAAACTATGCTATGCCACATAATTTTTTAAGAAAGGAATGAGGTACTCACAGTGAGACAGCAGCCACAGGACACCTGAATCTTCCAGAGAAAGAGAATTTATTGCTCCATTATCAGGAGAAATGAACTTCTTCCTGCATCACTCGGGCAGGATGAGACTGTCAGGATCCAGAGGCAGGAGCTGACTCTGCCCAGCCAGAATCCTGTGTGGGAATGGAATTGATGCACCATGTGTGAGCTGTATGAATATGCACCAGGCTGTTGCTTTTAATGGTTAATCCTCTGTTAACCTGGGGCCTTTTTGGGCTTATTTTGCCCAGAAAAAAAGTACCCAGACTGTCCCTAACTCTTTGTTTTTATTGTCTTGTATTGTCCTAATCCAAATAGTCCAAATTATTATTACTCTACTTATAGTGCTATTTTTATAACCATGTCATTACTATGAAACTTTTAAAGTTTTAAAAACAAGTGATTGGCATTTTTCACAGAAACAAAAGATGAGTCAGTGTTGCAGCTAACCCTCTGTGTGGGACACAGCCTCATGGAACCCCTATCCTGCAGAGGCACCACAGCACTTCCAGCCCTATCCTGTGGGCTGCAGGGGTTTGCAGCCAATTCTGCCTCCTCAGTGCCAGCCAGGTGTGAGCTGGAAGGGTTTGCAGCCAGTGCTGCCTCCTCAGTGCCAGCCAGGTGTGAGCTGGAAGGGTTTGCAGCCAGTGCTGCCTCCTCAGTGCCAGCCAGGTGTGGGCTGGAAGGGTTTGCAGCCAGTGCTGCCTCCTCAGTGCCAGCCAGGTGTGAGCTGGAAGGGTTTGCAGCCAGCTCTGCCTCCTCAGTGCCAGCCAGGTGTGAGCTGGAAGGGTTTGCAGCCAGTGCTGCCTCCTCAGTGCCAGCCAGGTGTGAGCTGGAAGGGTTTGCAGCCAGTGCTGCCTCCTCAGTGCCAGCCAGGTGTGAGCTGGAAGGGTTTGCAGCCAGCTCTGCCTCCTCAGTGCCAGGCAGGTGTGGGCTGGAAGGGTTTCCAGCCAGTGCTGCCTCCTCAGTGCCAGCCAGGTGTGAGCTGGAAGGGTTTGCAGCCAGTTCTCCCTCCTCAGTGCCAGCCAGGTGTGAGCTGGAAGGGTTTGCAGCCAGTGCTGCCTCCTCAGTGCCAGCCAGGTGTGAGCTGGAAGGGTTTGCAGCCAGTGCTGCCTCCTCAGTGCCAGCCAGGTGTGAGCTGGAAGGGTTTGCAGCCAGTGCTGCCTCCTCAGTGCCAGCCAGGTGTGAGCTGGAAGGGTTTGCAGCCAGTGCTGCCTCCTCAGTGCCAGCCAGGTGTGAGCTGGAAGGGTTTGCAGCCAGTTCTCCCTCCTCAGTGCCAGCCAGGTGTGAGCTGGAAGGGTTTGCAGCCAGTTCTGCCTCCTCAGTGCCAGCCAGGTGTGAGCTGGAAGGGTTTGCAGCCAGTTCTGCCTCCTCAGTGCCAGCCAGGTGTGAGCTGGAAGGGTTTGCAGCCAGCTCTGCCTCCTCAGTGCCAGCCAGGTGTGGGCTGGAAGGGTTTGCAGCCAGTGCTGCCTCCTCAGTGCCAGCCAGGTGTGAGCTGGAAGGGTTTGCAGCCAGTTCTCTCTCCTCAGTGCCAGCCAGGTGTGAGCTGGAAGGGTTTGCAGCCAGCTCTGCCTCCTCAGTGCCAGCCAGGTGTGTTGCATTTGCAGGGAATGCCCGACGAAGGCAGGAATGATGCATCTGACTCCATCTTCTCAGAAGGTTAATTTATTACTTTATAATACCATATTCCATTAAAGACTATTAAAGTATTCTATACTGAAGAATACAGAAAGGATACTTACAGAAGGCTAAAAAGATAATAATGAAAACTGGTGACCCTTTCCAGAGTCCAGACACAGAGGGGCCAAAGAGTGAAAACAACTCACAGCAGAATCCAATGGAGCAATCACCTGTGGGTAAACAATCTCCGAACATATTCTGCATGTGAGCACAACACAGGAGATGCAAATTAGATGAGAATTCATTTTCTGTGAGGGTTCTCAGCTTCCCAGGAGAAAAATCCTGGGCGAAGGGGTTTTTCCAGAGAAGGTGAATGTGACACACAGGTGCGAGCTGGGCTGTCGGTGATGGGGGGAGGCAGGGAGACTGATGGTGATCAGAATCCCATTTTATTGTGGGATACAAATGCTGCAGCCTGCATAGCTGCTGGTGAAGCCCAGGCAAGGAAGCAAAAAGGGCCTTTGCATGGTACCCATAGGCGTTTAATTCAGCCGTGCCATAAGGTGATCAGGTCCCAGGCACACCCACATGCAGGTTTCTCCCTCCCCAGGGGCCAGGGTGACCCTGGTCTCAGGGCAGTACAGAGATCAGGGAATTGGGAGGGACTGGCTCAGGCACACAGGAGCAGACACAGGAGCAGGGGAAGGAGCCAGTGGGGTGTAACAGCCTTTTGGGGGAAGCTGCTCGTGTCCCCAGCCTAGGGGTTGCCCCCAGGGTCTCCCATTTCAGGGAGACCAGCAATGTGCCCTGCAGTGACTGGGTTACAACCACAGACACAAACTTATGCACACAACAACATCTCCTGCTGGCAGAGTTTGATGGGATTCTCTCCTTCCAGTGACCCTGTCTGATTGAACCTTCTTGCAGTCTAGGTCTAATTTTCAAAGTTCCATTTGCTTTTGCCAAGGCGTCCTGATATCAAATCTCTGATGTTAACCAGGTCCAGAGTCCCTGATCTGTCTCGTGTCTCCAGGACCCAGCACTGAGCCTGCCTGGACACCCTGGTGTGCCCTGGGGCTGGGCTCTCTCCTCCCTGACGGGCCCTGTGCCATGCTCTGCACCCAGGGTGAGGGTGATGCTGATCCTGTCTGGAGCCTGTGGCTGCTGCTGGGCACTGCTGACCCTGACAAGGGCTTTCCATCCCCTGCCCTTACTGCAGGCAGGCTGGGGGGCTGCAGCCAGGACAGCAGGTCACAGCTGGGTCAGCTCTGATTTATATCCCCTCCCTTTACGTTTCAGATACGTTTCAGATACGTTTCAGATACGGAGCATGACACCACGGAGTTAGGGATGCAGATTTCCAGAGCTGTCTGGGGGCTCGGGCTCGTGACCTGCCAGGCAGCAGTCACTTGGCTTCCTGCAATCCCAGCCAGACGATTGTGCTAGTCATGCAAGTCATCCACTTTTTCCAAATCAGAACTAAATTTTTGGGATTCATTGCCTGTCCAGATTACAATAGTTATCCAAATTCCATCTGCTTATGCCTATCTGCACAGACACAGCATAATGGGACAGAAAAGGAAGAATAACGATAAAATACTTCGAATACACAAAGCAAGGGTGCACAACGGAGGAGCATCCCAGGGAAGTTGTCCGCAGCTGACCCGGCCGGCGGCATCTCTTGTGTGAGCTGGTGACTCCGCGCGGCGACCAACAGGGAAACGGAGAGCGCCGTCACGGAGCGGCGCCGCTCGGCGGGACAGCGGGCACCGGGGGCAGCGGGCTCCGTGGGGAGAGTGTCGGGCTCGCCGGGGCGGTGCCGCAGCGCGGGGGGACGGGCAGAGCGCCCCGGGCCCGCCCCTTCCGCGCCGGCGGCGCGATGGAGGCCGGGGCGGCGGCGGGCACGGAGCCGGCGGGCGAGGCCGAGGCGGAGGAGGCGGTGGTGGCCGAGGCGCTGCGGCTGCTGCGGATCGAGCCCTCGGCCGCGGGCGATCCCAGCGCTGGCCGGGCGGGCGACGCGGCGGAGCCGTGCTCGGTGTGTGCGGTGGGACCGGGCTCGGTGCTCGGTGCGGCGGGGCCGGGCTCGGTGCTCGGTGCGTGCGGTGGGACCGGGCTCGGTGTGTGCGGCGGGGCCGGGCTCGGTGCTCGGTGCGTGCGGTGGGACCGGGCTCGGTGCGAGCGGTGGGACCGGGCTCGGTGCGTGCGGCGGGGCCGGGCTCGGTGTTCGGTGCGTGCGGTAGGACCGGGCTCGGTGTGTGCGGCGGGGCCGGGCTCGGTGCGTGCGGTGGGACCGGGCTCGGTGCTCGGTGCGTGCGGTGGGACCGGGCTTGGTGCTCGGTGCGTGCGGCGGGGCCGGGCTCGGTGCTCGGTGCGGCGGGACCGGGCTCGGACCGCACCGGCCCCGCTGAGCGCCGTGCCCGCTTCCCTCCGCAGAGGAACGCGCTGCGGAAGCGGCGGCGCTGGCTGCGCGTTCTCGCCGCCCGGCGCGGGAAGCGGCGGCAGGAGCGGCAGCGCCGCCGGGCACGGCGGGCAGCGGCGGACGGGGACGGGGACGGCCCGAGACCGGCGCTCGGCTGCGGCCCCGCCGGGCCTGGGCCGCCGTGCCCCCGCCGCGGGAGGGTCTCGGCTGCCCTGGCCACGGAGCGGCTGCTAGAGGCGAGGGCGGCGGGGCCGCGGCTGTGCGTGGACCTCGGCGTGGGCGCCAGCATGAGCGAGAAGGTGCGGGGGTCCCGGCGGCTGCTCGGGGGTCCTGGGGCCTGCTCGGGGATGCTGGGGCCTGCTCGGGGGTCCCGGGGGCTGCTCGGAGGTCCTGGGGCCTACTCGGGGGTCCTGGGGCCTGCTCGGGGGTCTCGGGGGTCCCGGGGCCTGCTCTGGGGTCGTGGGGGCTGCTCGGAGGTCTTGGGGCCTGCTCTGGGGTCCTGGGGCCTGCTCGGGGGGTCTCGGAGGTCCCGGGGGCTGCTCGGGGGTTTCGGGGGCTGCTCGGGGGTCCCGGCGGTTGCTCGGGGGTCCCGGCCAGGCTGCGCTCGGCGTGTGCCCGTCCCTGCTGCGGGCGGGCAGCGGGAGCTCGGCGGAGCCGCCGCGGGCCTGCAGCTGGCGTGTGCCCGAGCTCGGCAGTGGGGTCCGCCGCCCCAGGCCCGGGTCACCGTGCCGCCGTGTCCCCAGGAGAGCGGCCGCCTGGCCTCCCAGATCCGGAGGCTGTACGGGGCGAACCGCCGCGCCGCTCGGCCTTTCTGGCTGTGCCTGACGGAGTTCGCGGCGGGGACGCCCATCTACGAGCAGTGCTTCCGCATGAACGACGGCTTCGCGGGATACCTGGTGAGGGATCGGGGAGAGCCCAGCCCTGGGCTGTGCATCCTGTGTAGAACTAGTCAATAGTTGCTGCTCTCCCTTTCTCAAAGCACCCCGAGAACTTCTGATGAGGAGAGAATTTAATGGAGTTATTAGGTGTGTTGATCGGTGTCTAGAACAAAAACATTGTCCAAGTGAAAAGGAAAAACCCCAGCTCACTGGAGATTTGTAGGATCTGCAAGACCTTAGCAGTTTGTATGAACAAGGCAGCAGTGTCAGTGCCGGGATAGCTCTGTGTCTGGGAGGGGGCTTTGTCCTGGCAGATGTACCTCAGGCTAACAGGCTGCTTCACTCTGCCTTGTGTTTTTGAGATGGATACAACTCCAGAGAGTTACCTGGACCTGTTTCCTTTGGAGGCCATTGTTTATCTCACTCCTGACTCTGAGAACGGTAAGCATTTCACTTTAGGAAGGGGAGAGCCAGGGCAAAAGGCTGACTTTTAGAAATTTCTTTTTGAGGCCATTCCATGCTTCAGGCAAGTTGTCCCTCGCATGGGCTGTCTCACATGGCGCGAGCCATGCTGTGTGCTCAGATCTGGTGCTGAATCTGTTCTGGTGGGACCTGTGTGCCCCAGGCCATTGCCCCTGGGGCAGGGAGGCTCTGCCCAGGGCTGTCCTTGGGAGGGGGTGTGCTGGAGAGCTGTGCTGTGGGGTGACAGCTGCTCTTTGCAGTCCTGGAAGACATCGATCCGAGCAAGGTGTACGTGCTGGGAGGGCTGGTGGACGAGAGCATTCACAAGGTGCGTGGTGCCTGCCCCGTCAGCAGACACATCCCACTGCTCTGCCTGCCTCCCCCAGACTCTGCCTGGAGCCAGCAGCCAGCTGGGAGAGGCTGCGGCAGCGAGAGCCCAGGGCAGGTTTGGCTGGGTGTCCTCGGGCCGCGTGTGAGGCCGTGTGTCCGTGTGTCCCTGCAGCAGCTGACCCTGCGGAGGGCGCGGGAGCAGCGCCTGCGCACTGCCCGGCTGCCCATCCGTGAGTTCATGGTGAGAGCCCCCAACTCCAGGAACTACCACTCCGAGACGCTGGCCATCAACCAGGGTGAGGGCTGGCTGTGTGCCCTGCTCCCCGGGCACCGGGCAGGGGCACTCGGCTGCAGGGGCTGCTCTGGGGACAGGCCACAGAGGGACGGCACTCCTGAGGGCTGTGCCCCCTCAGCCAAGTCTGACAGTGGCAGGGAGGGGTGTTGGTGTCTGTGCCCCCATGGGCTGGCACTCGTGCTCACAGCAGAGGATGTGCTCGTGCTCCTTCCCCTCTGCAAGGTGAATGCCTCTCTGTTGGTCACTGCAGAGGGGCTCATGACCCGGGCCAACTCCGCAAAGTTTTTACCCCTGACGTGGGGGTTGTGTTGCCTCTCCGTGGACAGAAGGCAGAGGAAGGGGCTCTGTGTGCCCAGGGGGTGGGTTCTCCCTGCCTGGGAGTGATAGTGGGAGCACAGCACAGGTGTGGCTCTCTACCGGGGGGACACTGGCAGGTGGCACATGTCAGCCAAGACCGTGATGGAGACACTTGTTCTAGTTAACACAGCTACTGCTTTGCCCAGAGCTCCCTAAAGTCCTTTCCAAAATACCTGTCTGCCCCAGGTGAGCTGCCTCAAGGGGCAGCTCATCAGGTGTGAGGTGGGAGACCTTCTCTGGGTCAGCTGCCATCACCTCCCTCGTGTTCGGTGGGTGTGTGGAGCTGCTGGCACCGTTGTCACAGCACGTGTGTGACCGACACCTCTGTGCCCTGACAGTCTTTGACATCCTGTCCACCTACTACGAGACACGGAGCTGGCCAGCAGCTCTGAGGGCTGGGGTTTCTTCTGGAAAGGGCTACGTGCTGCCAGACACGGCGGATCAGGTGCAGACACCCCAGAGTGCCACTGCTGCCCAAGGAAACGCTTTATTTCGTGGTGAGGAGCTGCACAGGCAGGAAGCACCAGCGTGAGTCTGCACAGGAGACAGCTGTTTGCAGCAGTGGGAGGACCTCGTTGGAGAAACACCTTCTACCTCAGGACTGCAGTGCTGGACCAGGCCGTGCCCCCAGGCAGGAAAGGAAAGCCTGGCGGAGCCTGGCATCAAGTGACAACTGACAGGAGTTCAGTTTTGCTTCTTTGCAGCTGTTTGTCTGTGACTCCTGCACCTACGCTTGTTCTGAGGTGGGGAGGAGAGCTTTAAGATGTTTTCTTAATTTTATTGAAACAGAGTAAGGTGAGGTTGGGATTGCAAAGCTCTGTGGCAAGGGAAAGGCCCTGCCATGGGACAGGAGAGTGCTGCTCCTGCAGGAGAAGGCGGGATGGGGAGCAGCTCCCGAGGGCACTGTGTCCCAGCAGCTTAAACCCACGGACACCTGGTGGGTTGTTGAAGCCTTTGGCTAGTTGTATGCATCTAATATAAAATAAAAGGTTTAGATCCCCATTGTGTCCCTACAGTTACTGGTGAGCGGTGCCTCGTCACAGCTGGCACACGCAGGTCCCTGACCCCCGTGTCCCTGCTGGAGGTACCCGGGCTTGGCTGTGCCCTGCACAGAGCAGTGTCACGTGCCAAGCCACAGCAGAAATGTGTTTGGGGCAGCTGAGCCAGTACATTACCTCAGCCATTGCTGCCAAGGAGCCCTGAGGCCTCGTGGCCAGTGGCAGCAGGACCTGAAGGTCATCTGAGGTAAGTTTGGTTATGTGTTCTCGTTCCTCTCTCACAGCACACCCTTCCACAGCCCAGGGCTCGTGGCTGAGTGTGTGTGACAGGGCTGTGCAGGAGCAGTGGGGGTTTAACCCAAGCCAGGGGTTAACCTGAGGTTAAGCCACCACGGGGGCTCTGTGCTGGCCAGTGCCCGCTGCTGTGCCCTGGGGGCTCTTGGCAAGCTGGGTGTGGAGGTGATCCCTGTCAGTGTCCCAGAGCCGGGGACAGCCCTGTCCCCGCCGTGCCTGGGCAGAGGTGGTGCCATCACTCAGGCCCACCCGTGCCCCTCAGCTGCCGAGTGCAGCCACCCCCCAATATCCCCAGGCTGGGCCTCGGCAGGAGGGACCGGCTCTGCCCTCCCTCCCAGGGCTTGGCACAGTGCCTGGCGGGGAGGCTCAGCCGAGCCACCCTCACCTGGCCAGGCTGAGCGGCCCCTACCGCAGGGACACCGGGCTGCTCCCAGCCAGGAGCCCCCCACGGTCCGGGCTCGGGCTCGCCCTGCCTCGGGCAGACGCGGCCGGGAGCGCTCCCGGGCGGGGCCGGTCCCGCTCTCCCCGGGGCAGCGGAGCAGCAGCAGCAGCACAGCCTGCACGGCCCTCTCCGGCTGAGGAAAAGCAGCTGGACCTGGGATCACTGTGTTCCCTCGGCCACCGAGGTGGAGAAAGCCACCCGGGGTCCTTCCCGTTGGGCCAGGGTGGGGTTTGGTGTCCCCTTGGTCCAGAGCCCGCCTGGAGAGCAGCGTGAGTGAAAGGCAGGCTGAAGGGCTCGCACCCTTCCCCACGGGTGGCAAAGGCAGCCGAGAGAGCACCGTGAGACTGAGCACCTGCACAGCCTGTGGCAGCCGGGGGACGAGCCCTGGGCACGACGCACACACTGGAGTGCTCCAAGAGCACCTGGGGCACGGCTGCCCTCGGGGAGCCCTGCCACCCCTTGTGGGCACGTCCTGCCGTGGGGCACAGCCTGAGGTGGACAGAGGGCACACAGCTGGGCTCTGTGCCCCTCAGTGCCCTGGTGTGCCCCCGCCCTGCCCGTCACAGCCTCGGGGACGCCCTGAACTGCTGCAGGAGACAGAAGATGGCAGCTGCCAGGGCCGTGTGCTGGCGGGCGAGGAGCTTGGTGCCCAGCTCAGGGCACACCTGCCCGTGCAGCTGCTGCTGCAGGGCCTGCACCAGCTGCTGGTAGGTGCCCACCACATCGCCCAGCGCAGCTCCCAGCTCCTGCTGCCGCTGCCTGCAGCGCCGGCAGTGTGTCACCTGGAAGCAGGTCACTGCCAGCTGCACCAGGCGGTCGAAGGTGGCTCTCAGAGCACACTCCACCTCTGTGAGAGGCTGCTCCGTGCTCAGCAGCGCCTGGCAGCTGGACAGCAGGTCCTGGGAAGCCCAGCCCAGGGCACCCTTGCTCTCCGCACCCTGCTCTGCACACTGGTGGTGCAGGTGGGTTGCCTGGTTCCCACAGAGCTTCCCTACAACCTCCTGCAGCTCCACGGTGTAGGCCAGGAAGTGGGAGAGATCGGCAGGGCTCGCCCACGCCTGCTCCTTCAGCTGCCCGAGCACTCGGATGTGGGGGTCCTGCCCTGCCGCGTCCCCAGCGATGGGGAAACCTCTGCCAGGGGTCCTGGGAAGGCTGCAGCTGCTGGAGGGTGGGGAGGTGAGGGGCCCTGGGAGCTGGAGGGGGCTGGTTTCACACTCCCCCTGCCTGCGGGGCTGGGGGAAGCAGCTGATGTAGGGCAGGCGGCAGCCGCAGCCGTCCAGCCCACGTGGAGCTGGGGAGGGCCGGGCGGGGATGGGGGGCGGAGGGGTCTGCTCAGCCTCCTCGGGGTTAAAGCAGAGGAACGAGTGTTTTACAGCCCCGTGGGCTCCTGCTCCTTTCCCCAAGAGAACTGGGACCGAGGAGATGGAAAGCCCTGCGGATGGAGGCAGGCAGGAGTCCTTCCCCAGCCCTGCCGCCTGCCCTCGGGGAAGGGAAGCCTGCGCAGGCTGTGGCTGCTGCTGAGCCACACTTCCTGCGCCCCCCGGCTGCCCTGCGGCCAGCCCCGAGCTGCCCACCAGCTCCTTGGCACAGCCCGCTCCTGCAGGGGATGGCGGCACCTGCCTGCCACCAGCACCGGCCACCCTGCCCCCGCTGGCCATCAGACAGGCCAAGGGCTCAAGGGGCTCATCCACCGTGTCCTGCAGGCTGTGTGACACAGGGGCTGTCCTCACCCCCAGGGAGAGCCAGGAGAGGCGGGTGAGAGCTCCCGAGGCACTGCTGCAGCCTGCCAGGAGCTGGGCTGTGTCTGGGAGCCCCGTGTGCTCCTCGTGCACCCTCAGCAGGGTCTGTCCACTCACCCCCTGCCAGCCCCCAGCCCGGGACACGGCCCCCTCGCAGCTGCTGCTGGCACAGCCCTGGCTGTCAGCATGGAGCTGACCATGGGCACGGCCCTGACCATGGGCACGGCCCTGACCATCACTACAGCACTGACCATCACCATGGCACTGACCATCACCATGGCGCTGACCATCAGCACTGCCCTGACCATCATCATGGCACTGACCATCAGCACTGCCCTGACCATCATCATGGCACTGACCATCAGCACTGCCCTGACCATCATCGTGGCGCTGACCATCTTCATGGCCCTGACCATCAGCATGGCACTGACCATCACCATGGCACTGACCATCACCATGGCGCTGACCATGGGCACAGCCCTGACCATCATCGTGACCCTGACCATCATCGTGGCGCTGACCATCAGCACTGCCCTGACCATCAGCACCGCCCATGCCAGTGACACAGCTCTGCCCATCGGCTTTGCCCTCCTGCCAGGGAGCCAGGGAAGGCTCCACCCTGGCAGGGAGCAGCCCCTGCTCCTGGGCCGGTTCCCGGGGAGGGGCCGTGCCGGGGCCAGGAGCCGGTGGCAGCCGCAGGAGCTCGTCAGAGCGGCACTCGACAGCAGAGGGCACAACGCTGGCCTTGCGCTGGGCGGCCACCACCTCACCCGGCTCGTCCTGCGGCCCCGGGCTCTGCCAGCCCGCGGTGGGCACACGGCTCTCCCCGCTCAGACACCCGGGATCTGCCTCCCCCGGGCAGCTCTCCTGGGCAGCTCCTCGGGGAAGGGGCTCCAGGGACAGCAGAGGAGGGTGCTGTGGCTGGAGGCTGCTGCCCTCCTCCCCACACTGGCCACCAGGATGGTGAACGTCCAGAAGGGAGGAGACCAGCCATTCCATCACCGACTTTGTCTTCGTGCCCTCAGGCTCCGTGTCCATGGGGGCAGAGCAGGGCTCTGTGCCAGCAGTGTCCTGGGGGGCTGCAGGAATCCCCCTCTCCGTGTCCTTCCCTGTGTCCTCTGCCGAGGGCCGAGTGGGCGGCCAGGAGCAGCAGCGCTGCGGAGAGCCTGGGACGGCCGCAGGGAAACTGACCTGAGAGGTGTAATCAGTTTTCAGGAAGGACCTTCTCTTCCTCAGGCTCCTGCTGTAGGTCAGCTCCCTCTCCTGGCCCTGCTTCTCCCTCGTCGAGGGGTTCTCCCCCAAGCTGTAGCACCTCAGCCTCTTTGGGATGCAGGAGGAGCTCTCTGTGCCCTCCCAGGATGCTGTGTCATAGCCTGATGGCAAGAAAAACACGGAAATCAGGAAGTCATCCTGGACAGCAGAATACCCTCACACCTACGCAGTGGGCCAGAAAGCTCCTGGCACAGCCCTTGGAATCACAGGCACAAAAGTTCCAGCAGCAATGCCTGGCTCCCGAAGGCAAAGGAAATGCTCTCCCGTGGCCAGGAAAAGGCAGAGCCTGGGTGTGTGGTACAGGGACTGAAGCCCAGGGCTGGTGATGAGGGAGCAGCTTCACCTGAAGGCAGGTGTGGGGTAAATCTGGGGTAAATCTGGGGACAGCAGCAGCCCCAGGAGAGCACTGCCCACAGCAGGCGTATCACCAAACAGAAACACGGCCACAGGTCCCCTCTGGATATTTAGGTGGGAACAATTTCCACAGTGACAGTTTTGTACAGTGACTGGGCATTATTATAAAAGCCAAAACTGTTCTAACAGCATGAATTAAATTCTTAAGAGGTTCTGTTACTACTGAACGAGCTGATTACTTCGGGAACAGGAGTACTCCCATTTCTGAGAAGATACAATGGCCAGGGAGCTGCCCGGCCCTGGGAATCCTTGACCCAGCTCTGAAACCAGCCTCTGACCTGAGCTCGACTTTTGATCTGGGACGTTCATGTAACAATGTTTTACAGGTCTGGGAGATTCCGGAATGCCACTCCTCTGAAATCTGACTTTTCCCAGCACCCAATGTTTGCACGTGATAACAGATCCCCCTGCAATGTCACCGTAAGGGTGCTGAGGAGTGGCCTGCAGAGAGCGGGGGTTCGAGGGTCCATCCAAAGCCCTGCAGAAGCTCCCCGGAGCTGGCAGGGGAGCGCCCAGCAGCACGGACGGCAGCGGGGGCAGCAGCCCCGCTGTGGCTTTACCTGCCAGCGCGTCCGGAGGGCTGAGCCTGTCCGCAGCATCGTAGAACTCCTCCTCGGAGCTGGAGTCCGCGAAGCCCGGCGGCGGCCGCAGGACGAGCTGGCTGTGCCGCGCTGTGCCCGCGCTGCCCGCGGGGGCTGCGCCGGAGCCCGGGCTGCGGGGGCCCGCGGTGTCCCGCTCGGACAGCCGGGCCTGCAGGGCGGCCGCCCGCTCGTCCTGCCCCGCGGGGCTGCCCCCGGGCCCCGGCGGCGCCTGCAGGAAGCAGAAATAGCCCCCGGTGCCGGCGGGGCTGCCCGCGGCGCACCCCGGCACGAAGCCGCCGTCCGAGCTGCTCATCTCCCGCACGGTCGGCGCGTACAAGGGCAGCAGCTCCGGCCGGGAGGAAGAGCGCGCCTCCTCCTCATCTTCCTCCAGCGCATCCACCGAGTCGCTGGAGCCGCTCGTCTTGAAGCCCCGGCTCTCGGCGTTGGCCGAGTCGGACGCCTCGGAGGCGCTGTCGGTGGCGTTGTCACCGCCGGTGTCCCGCGGGTCGCCGCTCGCCCCGGGGCCGCGGGGCTCTCCCGGCCCCTCCGCGCCGCCGCACGCCGCGGGGCTGTTCGTGCGCCGCTCCGAGGAGGAATCCAGCTCCCAGGAATCCTCGGAGTCGCTGCAGGCTCGGGATTCATACCCTGGGGTTTAAACGAACCGCTCAGCCCGTGCTGGGGGCGCGGAGGGCTCAGCCAGACCCTGCCCCGCGGCCCCGGGGGGCTCAGCCCAGAGCAGCCCCCGGAGCTCAGGGCAGGGCTCGGAGGGAGCTGCGGGGGCTCAGCCCAGAGCAGCCCCCGGAGCTCAGGGCAGCTGCCCGCCCAGCTGAGCCCTCACCCCAAGCCTCGGTGCCCGCAGCTCTCACAGAACCACGGCACCGTGAATGCTGGAAAAGCCCTCAAAGATCATCGAGTCCAGCCTTAAGCAAGCACTGGTGCCACCACACCGCCCCAGGCTGCTGCTCCCAGGAGCTGGGCCATCCACCCACTTCCTCCCCATCCTGTGTCAAAAAAAGGCTGTTTTTATAAACCTTCCTCAGCTGAGACACGGTGCAGCTGCTGGTTTTTCTCTCCCCAGGTAAATATGGAGGCGTTTGCATCCACCAGGAGTCTGTAGTAGCCAGCGATGAGGCAGACGAGGTCCTTTGCACTGTTCGACTCCAGCAGCAGGGTAAGCACCTTTTTTGGGTTTATTTTTTGGAGGTGTGGGTGAGAAAAGAGTAGAGAAGATTAGAATAAACAAATATTGTTTGTGCCACAGTCAGCAGGAACAGAGTGCACAAGGACACGGCACCCCCTCCGTCTCCTACAAGGAGGCACAAAGAAGAGGAATTTATTTTTCTCGCCTTTTGTGCCTTTGCCCTGTCTCACTGATGGAGGAAAAAGTAACTTTTCCTCAGCAGGAAGAATCACTCCTCTCCAGTCATTTTTTTTTTTGGTTATTCCTACGAGTTTCCCTGCCGGTTCTAAGCCTTTTATCCCGGTGACTCCCCGGCCTTTGAGGGGAGCTGATGGTGCAGGTGACCCCCCTGTGCCCACGCAGCCGCTCACCTTCAGGTCCTGCAGGTAGATCTTGACAGTGCTCACTCGCTCGGAGTCGTCGCTGAGCTCCACCCTGCTGATGCTGGGGAACTCGGCCAGGCTGGTGGCGATGTTGAGCTTGCTGTTGACGATCTGGCTCACGCCGTGCTTGGCGCCCACCAGCAGCGCCACGTACGACTCCCTGTCCTGCAGCTGTAGGGGCTCAGGTTACACCGGGGGCAGGGACCCCTCGGCCCCCCGACCTCCTGTGGGGTCCCAGCACTGACTCTCCTTCCGCAGGAGCCCTCTCCCTGCCCTTTCCCCACGCAGGGACAGCAGCTCCCCCTGGCCCCGGGTGGCCCCCAGGGGTGCAGCAGCCACCGGGCAGACCCAGGGACGTGGCTGGCAGCAGGTGGTCACCGTCAGCAGTGTCACCTGGCAGCCCAGGTGTCCCCATATGGACCCAGCGATGAGACCTGCTGCAGCTGCAGGGTAGAAACTTCACCAAAAAAAAAAAAAAAAAAAATCTGGGCTTGGAAGAGGTGTCAGTGTTTTTTGTTAGGGTGAGGCACTCAAGGAAAAATGAATTAACACACATATAAACTGGCAGAAATTGTTCACTTTGCATGCAGGTGTAAAGTTTAGCATTACTGTGACCCCTGGGTGCCCACCAACATTGCTCAGCTCCCTGTGTGACACAGCTGGTGTTCTGCAGCTCAGCACAGACCCAGCTGGGGACAGGCACAAAAATCATCGACCCGAGAAACCTCCTGTAAGAAGGGAAGAGTCCTTTCTTACAGCGAGGTTTAAGGGTTTCCACTATTTTCTCCAGAGTTTGAAGCCTGCCCAGATTCCCCAAGTACTTTATAACACACAAAGGATAGAGAGGGTTTATCTGAAGAGCAAGAGTGACAGCTTCCAATCAGAAAAAATGCACAGCTGGTCAGTAGGCTGGTCTGTGCAGAGCACAGCCCCTCACCAACACCCACCACGGCCCCCCAGGGCAGGGAGAGCAGTGTGGCCCCCAGAACTGCGTGCCCAAGGCCATTGCACACACAAACAGCTCGTACCATCATAGTGGCATTGAAGATCATCCCGCTGTACATCTTCAGCTCCCCGAGGATCTGCAGGTAGCTCAGGCGCACCTGGGCTGCGCTGAGCGTGTGCTTGTGGGCAAGAGAGGAAACAGGGTCAGAAGCAGGCTCTGCAGGCAGCTGCAGCAGGGACACAGCCCCTGCTGCAGGGCTGGGCCCTGGCCAGCACAGCCAGCTCAGGCTGCCAGCAGAGGTGCCCAGGGGCACCCCACACGGAGCCTGGCACCACGGCAGGCGTGGCACAGGGAGCGCGGGCATGGTGAGGGCACAGAACAGCCCCAGGGGGAGGGCACACCTGACCTGGGCTCACACACTACCTTCTGCCGAGGGTCCAGCAGCACCTGGTTCCTCTTCAGGTGGTAGTTGATGGCTTTCTTGATGTCCTTCCCTCTCATGTTTCGCAGCAAGGTGGGGGAGATGAAGTTTTCGATTCCCCAGTCCCTCCTGGCAGGAAGAGGGAAGGGGGCACAGGGGGTCCCAGCCACGCTGACCAGCACAGGGCAGGGCAGGGCAGGGGCACCAGGCAGCCTGGGGGGCTGTGGCACACCCTTGAATTCACTGCTGCCTGCACCTGCCAGGCTCAGGAGTGGGACTGCACAGTGAGCACTGCGGTGCAGAATGGCCACTTCCACATGGCTTCACAGGAGGGAACCACAGCCTGCATGAGCAGGACAGTCCCCATCTCCCCCCACCGTCCACAGGACGGAGACTCTGTCCTTGCATGCACCTTGCTTTGGTGACAAGAGTATGGCATTGCAGCACCTTCAGTTTCCTGCACCCTAAAGGTGGGCCAGGTGTGCTGCTGGGGAGTTTACTCAGCCCAGGCATTGCACACCTGTGAGGTGAGAGCAGTGCAGCTGTCCCCCCCTGCACACAGCTGGGCACATCTGGCTGCACACGAGGCAGCCAGTGCCTGGCAATTAACCTGGTCACCCCAGCAGTGCCTGGTAATTAACAAGGAGCTCATCAGCACTGCCGAGGGCAGGAGCAGTCCAGGAGCACCAAGGTGCAGCATGGCACACCTGCTCCTTCTGAAAGCATTCCTTGGTCATTGCCCCACAGATCCCAGTACTTCACAGGATCTGCCACTGCCCAAAGGAGGGGTTTCTGGCTTGCTTCTGGCAGACACTGAGATGTGCTGGCTGTGCAAGGCTGATGATTGCACCCTCTCTCTCCAGACACTGCAATCAATACTGGCAGGAGCAGCTTGGGTGACCACCACTGTGTGACAGATCTGCAGTTTCAAGGCCCTGGCCCTGTGACAGAGAAGACCCCCCCTGTGCCTCAGGACACACCCAGGAGTTCACTGCCTGCACTGCTCAGGGGGTTTGTAGTAATTACATATCCTCTGAACAGAGAGAAACATGGCTCTCTCAGGAAAATCCTGGGAAGCTGGGTAGAAGCTGGGAAACTTAGAAGAAAGAATTCAAACAATTATCATCTCTCTTTCCATGACCATTGTTTAAATATGGCTCTCCAGAGTGCACTATTCATAGTTACCAATAGTGTAAAACAAAATCCTAAAAGCCAATCAAGCCAATTCCTAAAAGCCAATCTTAAATCCAGCATTATTTCTATAAAAACTGCACATTTCTTATAATAAAGTGTCTTTTCACTCCTTCTGATGATACAGCCTGTCCATCACCTTTGACTGTCCCCGAAAACCCCTCAGCAGCAGGGGCTGAGGACAGGGATGCCCCGAGGCCACCCTGCCCCAAAAGCAGCAGCCCAGCCACGGGGCTGCAGTGCCCCCGGACTCCTGTGCAGAGCTGAGGCCACTTTGGGGCTCTCCTGCTGCCCCAGGCTGGGTGGCAGGGGAGCACAGAGCTGCGAGCACTCACTCGATGTACTTGAGGGACACCTTCTGCGGCTGGGCACAGGCAGAGATCCTCTCCTGGATGTGCAGGGCAGCCAGGCGCAGCGCCACGCTGCACTTCATCTCCACTGCGAACCTCTCCTGGAGCACGTCGCTGCAGCTCTGGGGCAAACACGGCACAGTCAGCCCGGCAGGAGCGCAGGGCAGGGCTGCCAGCCCCCCACCCCGCAGCCATGGCAGCATGTCCCCCAGCCCTGATTGAAGAGTTTGGGGCAAATCCAGCGGAAACGCCCTGATTGCAGGTGCTCTGCGTTTCCGTGCAGCTGAGCAGGTCTGAGGTGTGCTCTGCTTTAAAGCACAAATGAGGGTGGGCTGAGAAGGGATTCCCGAGCGCGGGACGCCCCAGTGTCACCTGCAGGTACAGATATTCAAAGGCCACTGGGTCTTCCTGCAAGAGGTCCAAGGGGTCCCTGGGGACAAAGCACACCCTGAAGAGGCAGCGGTAGTCATGAGAGTCTCTTTTCTGCACCACCTGCAAGAGAGAGAGGGGTCACAAACCAGCCCTCCCTGCAGGAGTGCACACGAGCCTTTGCTCTGCAAACCCACAGCCGTGGTTGAACCCGCTGGGAGGGAACCGTGCGGATCTTCCCGAGCAAACACAAGGACACAATGTCTTCGTGTGAACAAACACATTGCTCCTGCTTGTAACTCTATCTCAGATTCTTCATCGGGCTTTCTTCTGCCGGCAGTAGCCCAGAAGCCCTTTGGACAGCCAGACCTCCTTTAAAGACCCACAGATCCCAAACCCTCGCGGGGTCACCAGCACAGAGGCTCTGGGGCTGTGTGATAACAGCAGGGGGAAGGGGCAGGCTGCTCTGCTTTGGAGCGCAGTCACAAGACACAGCAGCCCTAAGCAGACCCCTGAATCATCCCTGGGATGTCAATACAATGCCAAGACTCTGAGTTTTCCATCAGCACATTTTATTCCGGGCAGATCCTGCCCAGCGGAAATCCTCTGACCCGGATGCTCGGTGCTGTGACAGCACCAGCCACGGAGGGACTTGAGCAGGATGATCCTCGTGCGTGCCTTCCCACTCGGGGCACCCCGTGTGACCCCACGGACCCTTCTGCAGGGGGTGCCAGCCAACAAACCCAGCAGCAGGGAGCTGGGGCACTGAGCAGGCACCCCTGACCAACCCGCAGGGCTGCAGGGGCAGCAGCATCCCGGGCTCACAGGACACAAGGGGCTGGCTCAGAACGTAATTTAACCCACTGGCCCCTGCCGGGGTGGATGCTCTGGCTGCTCGGGCAGCTGTGAGCAGAGAGGTCACGCACAGCTGCCTGAAAGCTGCCTGAGGCTCAAGCAGTCTGAGCAGATGGGCTGCTGTGACAGGTGGCACAAAGGACATCACCCATGGCTGCTCCCCAGGCAACGCCAGCCCACGGGTACTGCTGTGTGTGGGGGCAGCCAGGACGCTCCCCAGGTGCCCTTCCCCAGGGCTGTGGGGTGTGAACACCACGGCAGAGGTGGATGGCATCTCTGGGGCCGAGCTGAGCTCACCCCTCCCTGTGCCCTCACTGGCCTCTCTCCGGGGGCAGTGCCCGGCTGTGGGGCACACGGGGGCTCTGCTCACCTGTGCAATGAGCTCCTCCTCGTGCAGCAGGTGGATCTTGGCCAGGTTGTACTGCTCCTCCAGCACCAGGGCGAAGTGGGCGATGCTGCGGATGGACAGCTTCTCCTGCAGTGTCAGCACGATGTCCTGGCAGGGCACAGGGTCACACAGAGCTCAGAGTGCCACCAGCCCTGCTGCAGAGCTGCCGCTGCAGACCCCAGCCTGCAGAGCTGCGGGCATGCACAGGCAGAGCACCACGACCCCAGCAGGTGCAGCACAAGGTGGGCAAGCTGCAAACCCCAGGGTGTCACAGGTATCAAACCATCTCCTGGAGCTGCCTGTCCTGAGCTGCCTGACACTCACAGCTCTGGGTGGTGCTGAGCACCCTCTGTCACCCCTGGGTGACAGAAACACCCCAAGGGTCTGCTGTGTTTGTTATTCTTTCTAGAACCCTGCTACATTTTGCACCCCTGGAAGTCTCCAAGGCCGGGCTGGACAGGACTTGGAGCAAATGAGAGGTATCCCTGCCCATGGTAGGAGGTTGGAACTGGTCTCTGATTTGGGTTGTAAGGTCCCTTCCAACCCAAATCAGTCTGTGATTTGTGGAAAAAGCTAAAAAGAACTTGTGAAGAACACTTCTCTCCAATAAACAAGAAATTGAGAGTGTAATTGTAAAAATCCTGCCACATCTGACTGAAACTGGTGTTTCACCTTGTAATAGAGAATTCTGTCAATATTCTAACTGTTATGGAAGTAACAAGCTTTACTTTTGGCAAAAAGAAAATATCTCCTCAGGCTTGACTGAGCACAGATTGAAACAGAAGCCCTGGGGCTCACTCAAGGCCTTTGAGGCAAGCATAAATGTTTGACTCACCTCGGTTTTAAGCCAGGATGTCTCAAGACACAGAGGAATTTCTGGAAACACCTAACTTGGGAAGCATTTTACTCATTTAGATATTTCTGGAGGGCAACTGTGAGGGCTGCTTTAAAAAGTGGGAAAACTTATTCCATGTCAGAGCTGAGCAACTCAGGTCAAAGACCTAATCCAGCCTTTAGAAATTAACCCTTTGGGGACAGACATTCAAGTATCTCTTTACAACTCTCCTTTCCTTTCCACTTCCTTGCTTTATGTCACTATTTTATTTTTGTAGACCTTGCAAGTCAAAAAGAGAGACCACAATGGTTTCGTGAAGCTTGAAAAAGCTAGACAAACTCCTCCTTTTCTGAGGAAAGTTTTCACTGCATGGTAAGTGAAATCTCCTTTCCCTTTAATATACTTTCTGATACCCCCAGAATCCCTGTCCATGGTGGGTATCTCCCACAGCGTCTGCAGTGGTGCAGGACACTACCAGTCCTTTAAGTAATTTATGACCTCCAGCCAGCGGCCCTGGCCGAGTCTCGCCACATCCAACATAAACACTGAGCAGCCAGGAAAGGATGCTGGAGGTGTGCCAGGATCCAGCAAGGATCAGGCCAGGAAAGCTGGAGGTGTGCCAGGCTGTGTCCGAGCACAGCAGTTTGGGAAGGGCTGGATCCCTGGCTCTGCAGAGCAGCACCGAGTGGCAGGGCAGTGATCTGAGGGAGGATCACCCCTTGCTCAGGAGGATCACTCCCTCGAGTGCTGCTCTTTCACCTGAGGGGCTGAACCAGTGCTGTGTCTCCAGAGGGGAGCATCCTTACCAGTGCAGAAGGAGCTCAGAGCACCAGCGTGCCCAGCAGTGGTCAGTGGTCAGCAGCTGGCCAGTGCAGCCCGGGGGCTGCAGGAGCCCTGCCTGCACCTTTGCTGATGGGGTGGGAGCAGCCTGCAGAGCCTCCTTACCTTCACCGTGGTGCTCCTCTCAAACCGGAACGCCTTGGTCTGCCCGTTCTCCAGGTACACCTTGAGCACGTTGGGCATGAACAGGAGGGAGCTCCCCTGCACAGCAAAAGCAGCAGCTGGACCCTCGGGCATCCAGCCGGCAGGCACCAGCTGCTCCGCCTGGCGCTGCAAGCCCTGGCATCCAGGAAAATCCTCCTCTCCTTGGCAACCCTCCTGCACGGCCCCAGCGTTGGCTCCTGATGGTGCTCCTGGCACAGAGTGGCAGGAGGAGAGCACAGCAAATGCCTTTACCGGAACGCTCGGGCAGCGCAGCGGCGGCACCGTCCCGCTCCCGGCGGCACAGCAGGCTCCGGCGGGCACCGACAGCACAAAGCCATCCTCCCTGCTCATCCGGAAAAGGCATCCTGCCGTCAGCCAGCAGCGCGGATCGCCGGGCTGCGAGCAGCCCCCGGCGCTGCCCAGCGGCTCGGGGAGCCCGGCGATCACAGCGCGCTGCTGCCACCGAGCCCGACCCGGGATCTGCCACCCGGCACCTCCCAAGCAGCAGGGGATGCCACCAGAGTGTCCTGAGATGGGTCCCAAACACGTGGGACAGGACAGGACCCCCTCAGCAAGAACGGCTCTGTTGGGTCTTGGAGAAGGGTCCGGGGGTTGGCCCCTGTCCTGGACAGCCCGATCCTCGCTCAGCCCCCATCTCACCCCTTCGGCAGGGAATGCCTGCACCTTTCCTCCCGGCTGCACCCTCCCTGGCTGCTCAGGGCCGAGCGGGTTCACTCCTCCCCCGTGGAGCGCCTTCTCAGAGGGGCTTTGTCACGTTCTGGGACCAGCACGCTGCTCCCACCACCGAAAGGCTTCATCTCCTTGCCAACAGACTCTCAGGGCTAGGAACGCTGCTTCTGAGATGGTCTCTCCTGCGTTTCATTCACTGTGCCTCACGTTACAAACCTCACGGCCCTCTAGACAGAGCCCACAGCCCCTGAAGTGCTGCCCGAGCAAACATAAACCACTGCTGAATCCCGTCCTTGCTCCTCTCATGGCCATCCTGGGCTTCGAGCCGCCTGCAGTCACCACTGAGGAAAAACCAGGGAACGCTGCTGCTCCTTTTTCTAGCCCAAATTCTGGGCTCCTTAACCAGCCCAAACACACCAACATCTCTGACAGGGGTTGTTGTGTGCCCCAGCTCCAGGACAGTGGTGCTGCTCACACCAGCCCAAGCTGTCTTACAGCACCTGCACACTGCCCTCACCTCCCGTGGCACAGCGACCGTGTGACCCTGGGCACCTGCACAAACCAGCGCCTCTCTCTGCTCAGGTCCAACTGCCCAGCTGGTACTAATCACATTTACTGGAAAAAGGAAAACAATATTATTTTACTTGCTCCTTTTATGTTTTACCGCTTTAGAATGTAGTTGGGGATTGATTATCCAACATGTGAATTGTTTTTGGTTAGTGACCAGTCACTGCTTAGCTGTGTCGGACTCTGAGGAGAAAGTCATAAGGTTTTATTAACATCTCGTTAAGCGTTTTGTAAGTATCCTTTCTCTATTCTTTAGGATAGTTTTAGTATAGATTTAATATAATATAGATTTAATTTATATATGATAAATTAGCCCTCTAAGAACACGGAGTCCAATGCATCCTTTCTTGCCACGGGGGACCCCACAAATGCCACACCCAGGAGAGGTTCCTGTCCTTCTGGGAGGGCTGCCAGAGGCTGCTCCGAGTTAACCCTTCAGCTCCCGCAGCCGCCGGGCAGGCTGCTTGCCCCGGTCCCCGCTGCCCCCGCGGGCTGTCCCGGCGCGCTGCTCGGGAGACAGGACACAGCCCCAGCCTGCGGAAGGGAAGGCAGGGCAGCAGCGAGGCTCATCAACAATTCATGCTCCAGCCTGCCGGCTCGGGTTTCAGCCGCAGAACGCAGCCGCTGGGATCCTTCCCGGGCCGCAAGGATCACTTAGCCGTGCTCCATTAGGATGACAAGAGCAGTATATTTACTGAAACTGGAGGCTGTACGCTGCTCAGGGCCATAATGCCCATTTTGGCTGCCTCAGTACGTCAGCCCACGGAAAGGAGAGCAGCCCTAAAGCACTCAGGGCTGACGTGGTGCATAGTGCTTTTCCAGAAAGGAATCATAAATATGCAACAAATTTATTTACTCTTCCTTTGTGCTAATACCTCACTGCTCAGAACAGGTTACATATCCAGATGGTGAAAAGGGAATCTAACACCAGGGACCCCAGCAGCACCTGAATTCATTTTCCTGCCTTTGTGCTGTCATTAAATTAATGGCCATCTAAACACTGACTGTGTCCCTGCTCTGCACTTGCAGAGGTTTGATCAGCTCGGCAGAACGCTGCCAGAGGCTTTAGGGAGGCTCAGAGTGCAGCATTCCCTGCACAGGTGCCTTCTTTAGGCTCCTCTGACCCTCTGGGACCGAGCCTGCCGTGGGTGTGGGACTGTCGCCCACCGGGAGCCCTCGGGCTGTGACACCAGCCCAGCCTCCCGCTCCTGCAGCTGCGGGCAAACACTCCCGGCTCTGAGAGAGGCAGGCTCTGTGGTGATTTGGGCTCTGCCTGTGTTCCCCGACCCGGGCGTCCCTGCCTGGGGCACCTCCTGGGCACCTCCTCGCTGCCCAGCCCCTGCCCGGTGAGCCGGGTGCCACACCTGCCCACAGCGGGAGTGCGCCGCCGTCCCGGGGAGGGCCCCGCCGCCCCCTGCCTGCCAGGACCCCGACAGCCGTGTCACCAACCCCCGAGGGCTGGCACAGCCCCTGGCACAGCCCCTGGCACCCCTGGCAGCAGCCTGGCAGGAAGGGAAGGATCCCAGGGTCCAGGGTCTGGGGGCACAGCCGAGCCTCCCCTGCCCCGCGGGGAGGAGGAGGAGGAGGAGCGGGGTCCCCCCGAGCAATCACCCGTGGGCAGGTGACACCCACGGCACACCTCTGCCCGTGTGCAGGGGACAGGGAGCCAACACTGCCCCGGGAGGGCTCTGAGCTGCCCTCAGCAGGGCACAGCAGACAGACGGGCAGGGAGAAGGCAAAGGGCCAGCAGGCAGTTTGTCACTGCTGCAAAGCAGAGAGGCTTGGTCAGACCCGCACAGCTGAGCGGCACTAACGAGCAGGGGGCAGAAAGGGGCGTTTTGACTTCTGGGTTTTCTCACTCTGAAAGACAAAAGGAAAGGTCGACAGAGCTAACGACTCCCAGCTGACCCCAGGGAGCTTAGAAAGTCAGAAGGGGCAGGAGACGTTCAGGAGCTGTTCACAGTTTGGGAGGACACTGGAGATCTCACCTGTGCCACAGGGACACCAGCAGGGGCAGAGCCGTGGGCACCCAGCTCAGCTGCCAGCAGCAGCAGGAGCCCCGTGCTGGGTCTGCAGCAGCCTCCAGCGAGCTGTGACCCAGCTCACCCCACAGGGGCACAGCTGTGGACACCCTCTGCAGGGATGGAGAGCAAGCTGCCACCCCGAGATCACTGTCACTCCCAAAGGCAAGGCAGAGAGCCCAGTGGCACACCCTTTGAGGTGAGGCTGTGCCCATGACAGAGCCCCTGACCCTGGCTGTGCCCAGTGACAGAGCCCTGAGCAGTGACTGTGCCCATGACAGAGCCCCTGGCCCTGGCTGTGCCCATGACAGAGCCTTGAGCAGTTCTGTGCCCATGACAGAGCCCCTGACCTCTGACTGTGCCCATGACAGAGCCCTGAGCAGTTCTGTGCCCATGACAGAGCCCCTGGCCCTGGCTGTGCCCATGACAGAGCCTTGAGCAGTGACTGTGCCCATGACAGAGCCCCTGAGCAGTGACTGTGCCCATGACAGAGCTCCTGACCCGTGGCTGTGCCCATGACAGAGCCCCTGAGCAGTTCTGTGCCCAGTGACAGAGCCCCTGAGCAGTGACTGTGCCCATGACAGAGCCCCTGGCCCTGGCTGTGCCCATGACAGAGCCTTGAGCAGTTCTGTGCCCATGACAGAGCCCCTGACCTCTGACTGTGCCCATGACAGAGCCCTGAGCAGTTCTGTGCCCATGACAGAGCCCCTGGCCCTGGCTGTGCCCATGACAGAGCCTTGAGCAGTGACTGTGCCCATGACAGAGCCCCTGAGCAGTGACTGTGCCCATGACAGAGCTCCTGACCCGTGGCTGTGCCCATGACAGAGCCCCTGAGCAGTTCTGTGCCCATGACAGAGCCCCTGAGCAGTGACTGTGCCCATGACAGAGCCCCTGGCCCTGGCTGTGCCCATGACAGAGCCCTGAGCAGTTCTGTGCCCATGACAGAGCCCCTGGCCCTGGCTGTGCCCAGGAGGGCCAGCCCAGCTCCTCCAGCTGCACATTAACGGGGCACACACAGCAGCGCCCACCTCTCGCCTCCGGGGCAGGATTCGCCCTGCCCACACTCCGGCGCGGCTCACCACGGAGGGATTGCCCCTCGGGGGAGGGCAGCTGCCTCCCGCCGGGATGAAGGAACGGCTCGAGCTCCGACGGAGCGGGACAGGGGCAGTGCAGGCGGTCATTTCCATTAGTCCGAGTAAGCGCATCCGAGACAAAGCCCCGCCGGTGCCAGTGCTTCCTCCCTGCCCGATCCCCTCCGGCAGCAGCAGGGAGCGGCTGCCCGGACCGCGGCCGGGGGCACAGCGAGCCTCAGCCGCCCTGCCCCGGGGAGAGCCCCGCGCCCCGCGGCCGCCGCCTGACCTGCGAGTGTCCGTTCAGCAGCACCTCCTCCGCAAAGCGCACTTTGACGGGGTTGGTTTTCAGCCTCGCCCTCTTCTCCTCGGTGAGGAACGATGACTTGGGGCCGCCCTGAAACGACAGCGGAGCGCGGTCGGGGCCGAGCCGCGGGGAGGGCAGGGCCGTGGCTCACCGCCCGTGCGGGGCTGCTGGCCCTGCGCCGCCCCGCACACCCTGGAGGGGGTTCTGGGGAGCCCCTGCGCTCCCAGCCCTGCCCCGGACCTGCCCGAGCATCTGCTGCAGCCAGCCCTGGAGCGGACAGGTGTGTGCCGTGTGCCAGTGTCACTCTGCCGGTGTCACTGCACGGGAACCAGGTGCCGTGCCCAGGTGTTCCCCCCACCGGCACCCCGCAGAACAGCTGGGAGCTGCCACAGCTGGATTGCACTGGGCTGCACTAACCCAGCACGCAGAGTCCGGCAGGGATGGACAGACCCTGCCCGCTCTGCTGGGCTGCCCGGAGTGCTGCAAACCGCCCCGAGACC
>NC_066343.1:8430662-8458150 GCF_022539315.1 Serinus canaria
TCATGGCCAAAAGACAATTTAAAAAGAAAAAATAATCCAAGCCCAGCAGTGCTGCCATCCTGCCTCACAAGCCTGTGACATCTGCCTGGCTGGTGAGGAGATGAGCTGCCCTCGTGGGGGCTTGCCCGGGCTGAAGGCCATGTGCCAGGCACATTGCTGCTGCACGAGGCTCACAGGCACAGCTGGGCACACAGCTGCCCCAGGAGGGACCAGAGCAGAGCCCTCCCCCTGCCCAGGGGTATCTGTGGGTGTGTGCCACGGGCAGCCCCCTCACCCATGGCAGCAGCACAGCAAACACTGCCACAGCCCCGGGGGACACTGCCACACCTCTGTAATGGCACTGAGCTCCAGCAGACCAGTTTGTGCCCCCACCCTGAGGTCAGCTGCCACCTGACCACTGCCAGGGCCAGAGGCAGAACCACTCCTGCCCCACAGGGTGGCCCAGGTGGCCCTCTGGCCTTCCCTGGCTCACAAAGAGAACCTGTGCTGTGCCAGAAACCTGAGAGGTTCAGTACTCCTGTGTGAGACCAGGCAAAGAACACACACCAGCACCAGAGCCACCAGAAAAAAAAAAATCAACAGCATTCTTGCTTTTTACTACTACTTGAGACTCAGATTTCTGCCTATAAACAAATGCTACCAGGAAAAAACAACAAAACAAAACAAACAAACAAAACAACAAAAACCAAACCAAAAAACCAACAAAAAAACCCCCAAACAAACAAAAAAAACCAACCCACCACCAAACAAGCCAACAAGCCCTACAGTTAAAAAAAAAAAAAACCAAAAAAAAAAAACCCAACCAAGTAAAACAAAAAAACCTTGACCACACAAAAAACCCTCTTACAACTACCCCCATGCTCCATCCAGCTGCTGTAAATCAAGAACAGCCAGCAAGAGAAGTTGGCCCTTGTCAGCCCAGGGAAGGCAGGAGAGATTCTGCACCTGCATCTCCTCTCTCAGCTGGCACTGGTGAGGTTTTACACAGACACACTCTGGCCCCCAAGGAGCAGAATGAGCTCTAAAACACGAGTTCCTGGGCATGCAGAGACCTCAGGCGCCAAACAAAAGTGGTTTCAGCAAAGGCCACACATCCTGGCCGGGTTGGGGCACGAGGGGAGAGGCAGGAATAGCTTTGTGCATGGCGCACACCAACTGAAGGAAATGATAAACAGAACGTTCAAGGTGGAAAGGAGGAAAATCAATACTTCCCTCTTGAGTAGCTTTCACTCCTAAAAATAGACTGGTGTGGAAGTGTGTGAAGACTTTCCCCCTCCAGCTCCATCTCCCTGGACAAGAGCTGCCAGCACAGAGGGAATGCTTCCCCCTGCTCCCCCGACCCACAGCTCCCTCTCACAGCGAGGAGCAGAGCTGCCTCCCAGCAGGGGGATGGATCCTCTCCCCATGGCCTGCACTCACAGTGCCACAGCAAGGCAGCTCAGCCTCTGAAGGCACTGCCACCTCACTGGCACACTGCACAGCAGGGAGGAAATACCACAAAAGAACCACCCCACCTCCCAGGAAAGGGTTCTGTGCAGGACTCCACACACGGCCACTGATCTCGGTGCCCGGCTGCAGGGTGGAACCAGCCAGAGTGCCTGTGGAGCTCAGCACTCTGGAGAATTCCACAGCCTTCCTGGGACTCTCCACAGAGGAGAAAATCCAGGTTCAGAGCAGTTGCTCCACATCTGTCAGTGGAGGAGATCTCAAGGCTGCTGGGAAGCAGCTTTGGCATGGCCTTTTGGCAAATGTCAAGTAAGGAAGAACAGGACAAATGGGAAAACACCCGCACTTAAAAAATATTGATTCAGGAATGTCGTGCCACATGCAGAGGCATATCAGAGGAGCCCAGAGCTTCTCCCCAGCTCTGGAAACACAGGCTTTCCACAAAGAGAGAGAGCCCAGAGCACTGAACAGCATTAGGCAACTGCTTGACAGCAGATTGCTCAGCAAGAATTTAGAGGGTAATTCACTAAACCTTATGGGAGCAAAACCCAGGATACATTACCCAGCAGCACACGTGGCAACCTGTGCCATCTGCCTTCTCCTGATGGCTGAACCGGGCAGGCAGAGAGGCCACGGGCAGGGCAGAGCCTTTGCCATGTCCCTGCTGTCACTCTCGTGCCCTTGCCTTGGCCTTCCCACCCAGAGTGGCCCCAGAGGTTCCTCTTTGGCCTGGCCAGGTCGGCTCACAGATGGGGGAAATGAGGCAAGGGGCTCTCTAGCCAGTGTCAGCTGGGATTGAAGCAGGGGGGGTTAAATGCTGCCTGCAGACTTCCAGAATTCATGTCTTTTTCAGCCTGGATTTTTCTCAGGCTGTACAAGAGCTCTCCCAACATCTGTCCCTCTGCCTTGCTGCAGAGAACCCCACCTGGGAGCAAGAACAGAGTCACAGGAAGAGATAAAGTGAAGGAAATGGTTCACTGAGGGCTTTGTATCCTACATGATTGCCATTTCTGCCTCTAAATCTGCTGAATCTCCTGGGCCAGCAACTCTGCTCCTCTGGAACAGAGCTCCATGTCTAATGCAGAGCTAATGCTTCCATTCCACTTCCAGCCCCTTCCGACCACTCAGACTTATCTCACACATCCCACCGGCACCTTAAGTGTCTTCCAGACCTGCCTGGAAGGAGAAGCTTCAGGAACTCCAGGGCTGGAGCAAACACACCCGCAACAAGGAGCCACAAGGAGCTGAGAGCTGTCAGTAACAACACCCGGTGCTCGGGAGATGCAGAGCACCAGCACGCCCGGGACAGGTGACCTGGGCAGGAGCCGGCAGGTGAGATTCCAGTGCCCGGAGAGCCATGTGAGAGCCGCAAACGGAGCAAACCTGCTCTGGGCAGCGGCACAAGCCCCCGACCCGCCGGCGAGCCCGCAGTGCCGGTCCGCGCCGCTCCGGAGCTCCGCGCCCCGGCGGCCCGCGGGGACCGCGCACCGGCGCCCCGACACCCGCCCGGCCTCCTGCTCCCCCAGCTCAGGCGAAACTTCTCTCACAATACTCTCCCCAGTCTGCTTAAGAAGCCAAAACCCCTGGCTGTGAATTCAACAGCTGAGAACTGCGGGGAGGTATTTTGTCCGCGTATTTTGTTGGAAGGGAGAGCGAGGCGCACGTGTGTGGCTTCCTCACACCCTCAAGGAAACCAGCCCACGGCGTTTGGGGCAAGATCGGACAGAAACCGCTAAATCATCACCCCAACGCGCGGAGAAGGGGACGGAGCCCGCGGCCCCGAACGGGAGACACGCGCTGGGAGCGGGACAGCGGCGGCACCGGCGCCTCCCGGAGCCGCGACCGACGGCGCGGACCGCCCCGGCTGCGAGCCCCGGCGGGCCCGGAGCGGAGCGGACCCGCCACGCCCGGGGAAGCCCCGCGCCCATCCCGAGCGATCCCAGTTACCTGCGGCCGGGAGCGCAGCGCTGCCGCTCCGGCGGCCCACGGGCGGCTTCTCAATGACAAGGGAGGGGGCCCGCCCCCGGGAGCCGCCCCCGACCCGCCCCCGCATCCGCATCCCGCCCCCGGTGGGCTCGGCCCGCACCCCGCACCGCGGGCTTCGCATGGCCCCATCGCCCGGCCGGGCCGGCGGCGGCACCGGGACCGGGACCGGGACCGAGAGCCCCGCTGGGGACAGCCGGGAGGGGCCGAGGGGCAGCACAGGCAGCGCTGACCCCGTGCAGGGCTCTGCCACACGAGCAGGGTGACCCTGTGCCCCCAGCCCTGCCGCTGCCTGGCCCCCCAGCCTCCCCACGCCTGCTCTCCCCAAACCCCATCAATCCCCAAATTTTCCGGCATTCAGATCGCGCCCGGCGTCCTGCAGCGAGCCCTGTGCAATCCTGAATGTGCCCCACGGCTTGTCCTGTGCCCGTGCTGATGTTCCCAAGCGTGTGCCGGGGTTGACCTCTATTGACAGATGTCACCCCTGGAATACGGGGCTGAGTCCCTCGGGGACAGCTGTGGACGGGACGCCCCCTGCTCCGAGTCCCTAAGTCGTGTTCCCAGCTGCCTCTGTGTCCCTGGGCTGCCCCGGCCAGGGCTGGAGGGAGCGGGCAAGGCCGGGTGTTTTTAGGGGTCCCACCCTGTCCCCCAGCTGTGCAGAGCCGCCGTCCCCCCCAGCTGCTGCTCCCTGAGCTCCGGGCCATCGGCGGTGCCAAGGACACGGAGGGCCGGACACCGCCCGGCCCCGCGGGACACGGAACCCACATCCCCAGCGTCTGCCCTTCCTTCCTGCCCTGGCACCTGCCCTGGCCGCCAAGGTGCCCTGCCCGCTGCCCGCCCGCCCGGCCGCGCCGCAGTGAGCGCCGCATTTAGCGCAGCTCCGGGCAGCGCACGCCGAGCCGCCCCGCAGGCATCGATCGGCTCCGAGCGCGCCTCCCGCCCTCGCCCCTCCGGCCCCTCGCTGCCTTTCTGCACTGGGAGTCCTCCACTGCCCGGCCTGCTCTCTCTGCCCCTTTTCCAGGAACTGTTTCTCTCCCAAAACGGCTCGCCCGCAGAAATTAGGGTTATTTTTCTCTTCTGCTGACGTGAGAACTAAGTTTGGCACCTTTCACAAACAGTACTACCCTGTGGTCACTGAAATTGACAAAAAAATGAGATTGAGGCCTGACATCTGAAATTAATGTAACATTAAACAGTGCTCAGAAAAAGGCTTTGCCTCAGTTGCTGATTCATGCAGCTTCCCTGGGAAACGTGCATCACATCTCCCTTCCCACGTGGCCCTGGGTGATGTTTTCAAAGCCATCCACACAGGAAGCAGATGCTTAATTAAAAAAGAAATAAAGCCCTGGTTGTTTGTCCTGGGAGTGAATACTGGTACCCACCAGCAAGACACATCTGAAGCCTGTGCTGACCTACAAAACATGAAAATTTGGCTTGTGTGGGGAGGAGCTGAGCACACGGTTTCCTTCCCTCTGAGCAGTTGCAGTTCCAGAGGCGTGGGGAACAATAACTCAAAAAGTTACAGGACATTTTGTCTCCAAAGAGCATTCATCACCACTCACGTTGGGACCCTGTCACGGCTCACCTGTGAAAGCCTTCTGTCCTGGGAAACGTTTCAGAACTACTTGGGAAGTTACACCTTGTGGCTGCTGACATGCCAAGCCCTGTCCCAACCTCTGGGAGCTCTCCACTTGTGAGCTGAGCCTGTGGACTCACCCAGCTCCACGTCCTGCACTCCAGATGATGCCTCTGGAATGGCTGGGATTAAGGACCTGGAAAGGACTAAGGACCTGGGAAACTCTGCAGAACACCAGACCTTTCAGAGGGTGGGGCAGCCCCTCTGGAGCCCCTCGTGCAGAGGTGTGGGGCTCCCTGGCCGTGCTCCAGTGCCTCTGTGCTCAGGGTTTGGCTGCAGGGGCCCTCCAGGAGCAGCCCCAGCTCCAGGCACTCTGCCTGTGCTTCCACGGGGTGAGGCTGCAGACAGGAGCACCCTCACCCTCCTCTGCTCCGCTGCGTGCCTGGAGGGTTCTGGTTCTCCTCATCACCAAGGTGAGCACGCAGAGCCTGCTGAGGACACCAGAAGTCTCGTCCACCTTGGTGCTGGTGCAGCAGCTGCTGTGGTTATAGGCCACAGTTTCTGTGGGCTCACATTTCCTCTTGTCTCTGTCCCTCCCTAGATCACAGGAAAATGGGTGAAAAGAATTATTTCCCTTGAGGCCTTGACATTTTCAGCATCCTCTCGGACTTCCTGCTGAAGCTTCTGGGGGGTTCTGGTTTCACCACCTGAGGGGTCACAGCAGTGGGTGCAGCTCCACGAGGGCCAGGGCCACTTTCACCTCTCCCAAGAGAGGAGAAAATAGCAGGAAGAAGAACCTTCCCCTGGAGGACCAGGAGTGCTGAGGAGCCCTTGGGGTGACACAGCCCCCAGGCCTCAGACCACAGCAGGACAGGACTGTGTGAGAGGTGGCAAAACCTGCCCGGGGTGCCGAGGACACCCCTGGGATGCCACAGTTGAGAATTTACAGGTGAATTAAAACCGTCTGGCTTCAGGTGAGCTGGCTGGGACACATTCCAATGTGGCTGGCCCAACGACACGACTGCCACTCCTGGCCCTCCCAGAGATGAGAGATCAGAGCCTGGAACACTGACTTTGGTGATGAAAAGTCCATCTGTACACACCAGTAGAGCCCCAAGCCTCGGGGAAATTCCAGGGGTGTCACTGGGACCACGAGCCCCATCCAACACCTCCCATCCCCACAGGGCTGGGGGGCACCATCCTCTCCTGAGCCCCTCCAGATGCAGAGTCACAGCCAGGGGCACAGGACAAGCCGTGGGGCACGTTCAGGATTGCACATGTCTTGCTGCAGACGCCCAGGCAGGATCTGAATGCAGGAAAATTTGGGGATTGATGGGGTTTGGGGAGAGCAGGCGTGGGGAGGCCAGGCAGTGGCAGGGCTGGGGGCACAGGGTCACCCTGCTGGTGTGGCAGAGCCCTGCACGGGGTCAGCACTGCCTGGGCTGCCCCTCAGCCCATCCCACATGGGGGCTCTCTGGGATGTCTCCAGGGTGGCCCCAGGCCAGAGAGGGGAGCAGGACGGGCTGCTGGCCCTGCTGTGCCTGTGTGAGCACCCAGGCTGTCTGTGCAGGTGTGTGCAGCCAGGTGTGGGGAGCAGGGAGGCTGCAGGGGTGGCTTCTGTGAGAAGCTGCTGGAAGCTTCTTCCCCCGTGTCCTGTGGGGCCAATGCCACTGGCTCCAGGGCAGAGCCACTGCTGGCCAAGGCTGAGCCCACCAGTGGCACTGGCACCTTTGGGACAGCAGAGGTAAGAAAGAAGTTATTTCACAGGGGATATTGGAGAGAAGAGAGGTGTGAGAGCACGTGACAGACACAGCCCTGCAGAAGGAGGGAAGGTACTCTGTTAAAAATGAAGCCACAGGGGCTAGCTTCTTAGCCAGACAGCTGGTTCCCTGTAGGGTCAGAGCACCCCAGGCAGGCAGTATTAGGGCCAGATACCTCAGCCCTTTAGGGGCTGGGTGCCCTAGGCCAGACTACTGCACAGCCGTGGCCCCTTAGCAAGCTCAGGGATTGTCAGCTCTCAGTGATATCAGCTCTTTCATGGTTTCAGCTCTTTAGCTAGCCAGGGGCTCTGGCTGGCCGTGGCTTCCAGAAGAGCAGACTGGAGAGAGAGATGAGAAGAGGTGTCAGCTGTTCCACGATGGTTCATTCTGAGGGATTCGCAAAGGATCCCAATGCAGCTCTTCCAACAAAATGGGCCAAACAGCCCCTTTTATAGGGTATGGGGGGATTGGGAACTGACCAATTGTAGGGGTTAGGGAAACTAAGCTATGGGGTCACAGAGAGATAAGCAGGCCTGGAGGACCAGAGTGAGGACTCCTGGTTCAATCCCTATGACTCAGCATGTTCTTATCTCTAAGTATTCCTCCATGGGGCCGTAGCTGGCCCTGTGCCTGCTGCAGTACTCCAGGTGCTGGAGCTGAGATTTGCCCACAGCCTGTGGAGCTCCAGGGGAGGGCACAGACCGCCCTGCAGTGCTGGAGGACCCCACACCAGAGCACAGGGACACCCAGAGGAGGATGTGATGCTGATGAGTCTGTTCTGCCCATGAGCAATCCTTGCCTGACCTCATCTCAGGCCACGAGCCTGCTGCTGTATCTCCTCTCTCCTGCCCATCTGAGGAGGGAGTGACAGAGTGGCTTTGGGGACACACAGTGCCCAGCCAGTGTCAGCCCCTGTGTGCAGGAGCCCTGTGAGCTGAGGCTCTCCGGCCATCCCTGCTCAGCCTGGCTGCTCGTCCCTGCCAGGCTGCATGCCCCATCCTGGGCAGTCCAGGAGCCTGGCAGGAGCACTGCCACAGCCCTCCCTGCTAGCCTGGGGTGCTGGGCCAGCCTCCTTCCAGCCCTGGGGAGCACAGAGCCCTGGTGGCCTGCGTGGGGACAGGGCAGGGACAGGAGGAGCAGCAGAGCCCTGGCAGAACCTGGGGTGGTTCTGGAGGAGCAGACTGGCCCTGCTGCAGGCAGAGGAGCGGGGTGAGCTCGAGCCAGAGGGTCCCACCCGGAATCATGGATGGGACAGGGTGGCAGGGGATGCCTCTGGGACAGTGACCTCTGAGGGCAGGGAATGCCCTCCCCGTGACCCAGCCCCTGGATTCCCGTGTCACACACGGCTGGTGCCGAGCCCCAGTGCCCAGACATGTGGAGAGGCTGTGGGCAGAGCCCTGTCCTGCTGCTCCCTGTCCTCTGCCAGCACCAGGGACTGTCGTGTGCCTGACAGGGTCCTGGGAGGCCAGGAGGCACCTGGGGGCTGGCAGGAGCCACCCATGCCCCAGTGGGACGGGGCTGGAGTGCAGCCCGGGCACAGCCAGGCCATGGAGCCATGGAGGGGGCAGGGGAGCCATGGAGCCCTGGAGGTGGCACAGGAGCCCTAGAGGAGGCACAGGAGCCATGGAGGGGGCACAGGAGCCAGGGAGCCCTGGAGGTGGCACAGGAGCCTTGGAGCCCTGGAGGTGGCACAGGAGCCATGGAGCCCTGGAGGAGGCACAGGAGCCAGGGAGCCCAGGAGGGGGCACAGGAGCCCTGGAGGTGGCACAGGAGCCAGGGAGCCCTGGAGGTGGCACAGGAGCCCTGGAGCCCTGGAGGGGGCACAGGAGCCAGGGAGCCCTGGAGGTGGCACAGGAGCCAGGGAGCCCTGGAGGTGGCACAGGAGCCAGGGAGCCCTGGAGGAGGCACAGGAGCCCTGGAGGTGGCACAGGAGCCCTGGAGTCCTGGAGGTGGCACAGGAGCCAGGGAGCCCTGGAGGTGGCAGAGGAGCCCTGGAGTCCTGGAGGTGGCAGAGGAGCCCTGGAGCCCTGGAGGTGGCACTGGAGCCCTGGTGCCCTGGAGGAGGCAGGGGCACGAGCTGAGCCCCACGAGGCACACAGGCAGGAGCCTTTGGTGGGCACAGAGCCGGGCGCTGCCCGCAGAGCTGTACCAGTGTGGATTTGTCGGGCACTCTGGCAGCAGCACCAAGGCTCCAGCACCACCTGCCTCGCCCCTCCGTGGGGTGCTGCCAGGCTGCCCTGCCATGGCAAGCCTCTGCTCTGCCTCTCTGGTCCAGTCTGAGGAGTGGAGGCCCCTGGTGCTCCTGCACATCTCAGCAGGGGATGCAAAGGGGCCAGGCCAGGCTAACACTGCCTTTTCCAGGAGGAAGGCATGCTGTCCATCCAGCTGTCCAACGAGCCATCCCCACGATGCAGGAGTGGAGAAACAGCACTGCACAGTGCCTGAAGGCCACTCCACAGGTTTTTATCGAGGAGAATCAGTTCACCATTGGCATTTGTGGGAGTTCCTTGCTTTGCGAAACCCAGCTGAGGTCTGAAAAAGATTTATCAGGGCAGTTTTAATTTCTCTGGGCTGTTCCTCTCCTGCCCTCTACACCAGCTGTGTGCTACCATAGTGCCAGGACTTCATGGGAGCAGGGGAACCCAACGGGGAGAGAAGCCTGAGTTTCAGCTGGAGTGTCTGGGCTCTGCCAGACTCCCAGGCAGCTCTGCCCAGCCAGCATGCAGCCCTGCCACTGTCACCTGCAGGCTCCATTCCTTGGCTACTGGAGCTTGTTACCACCTAGATCCCACAGCTTTCCAGAAAGATTGCCCACAGCAATGGCAAGAAGCCAGAACCAAAGCTTCCTGCTGGTTTTGCCCTTGGGGTGAGGAGACAGCCAGACTGTGCCTGTCCCCCATACCCCAAACACTCCTTGACTCACGTGTGCTGCACAACAGGCTGCTGTGTGCAGAGACCCTGTGAGGCTGGTCTGCAAACCAATGGACATCCATATTCTGTGTCCTCTTTCAACGAGCTCTCAGCTAGGAAAAGGTGAGTGTCACTGTCATGTTTTCTGAAAAATCCCCTTGCCCAGGATTTTCTTCTGGGAAGCTGAGAAGCCTCAGAGAAAAATATAAACAATATTATATCATTTGTTTCTCCCTGTTTTGCTGCTTTGGAGTGTGGCTGGAGATTGTTTATCCAACATGTGAATTGGTTTTAGGTAATGATCAGTCACCATCAGCTGTGTTGGACTCTGAGGAGTCAGTCATGAGTTTTTAATCATTATCTTGTTAAGCCTTTTGCAAGGATCCTCTCTCTATTCTTTAGCACAGTTTTAGTATAGTATTCTATCATCATATCATATATCATATCATATCATATCATATCATATCATATCATATCATATCATATCATATCATATCATATCATATCAGCCTTCTAAGAACATGGAGTCAGATTCTCAGTTCCTCCCTTGTCCTGGGGACCCAGAAAATACCACAGGTGAGCCTGTTCCTAAGCAGTGTCAGCAGTGACAGGGAGCTGCAGAGCCCTCACCCCCAGCAGATGCACCACTCTGCACTGCTGGCTCTCAGCCCAGTGCCCCGCGTGTCCCCAGGCCTGGCAGGGACAGCAGGTGTGATGGGCATCCTGCTGGTGGCCCAGGAAGAGCTGTTGGAGTTTGCACAGCGAGTGGTCTCACACAATGGCCATTCTTCACCACCCCCTGTCCTGTGGGAGCACACAATGCTCATTGCCAAGGAGCCTGTCAAACATTAACCAAGAGGAACGGGAGGCACGGGGGCCCAGCCGTGCCAGCTCAGCTCCACATTTGGAAAGTAACACCAGTTCCTCAAGTGCTCAGCTGCAGCTCCGGGGTCTGTGACCTCCAGGAGAGCCCTGAGACAGAAGAATCCACAAGCAAAGGGAAGGGAACATAAGTTAATGATTTTGGGGAAATTACTATCCTTTATATGCTTATTCCAAAAAAATAAACGAATGTCTGTGAAATACAGAATCCAACAGGAGCCTTTTCTGTGCTCCACATGCATGACATTCCAGAGGAGCTGTCCCCTCGTGCATCTAACCACATAAAGAATGGCAGGTTCTTAATGCTCCTTGCTGTTAGGGATGTGATCAAGTGATCTTGGTAGCACCACGGCCAAAAAGCTGCGCTGTGATGCTCCAGCAGTGCTGACCTCACAGGGCTGCCTGGCTGCTTCCTCCTCACAGCACTGGCAGGACATTTGCAGATCTCTGCAGTCTGTTTCCACATTCCTTGACCCTTCTTCCAATCCTTGTGCTTCCTTTGTCTGCTCAGTCTCCATCCAGAGGAACTGCCAGCCTCTAACTATTTTTTCCCCACTGCTATTGATGACTTGAGAAGGCTGCCCTGGAACAGAGGCTGGACAGAGTTCCAGAAAAAAGCAGGGATTGATTCCAAGGATCTCCTCCATGGATGCACCTGGGGCAGCACCAGAGCCCAGCCAGGGCTGCACCCAAGATGACCCAAAATGGCCCCAAAATGAACCCAAGATGACCCAAAATGGCCCCAAAATGCCCGGCCGGGCACGGGGTCTGTCCCTGGGATCAGCTCTGCTCCATTCCCACCTTGCAGTTCATTGTCCCAGCCCAGCTTTAGCCCAGGCACTCCCACCCTGCTTGTTTTTCTCTCTCCAGCCCACGGGGTTTGTCCTCCTGGGCTGAGATTGGGCTCATTTGTCCTTGGTGCCCAGCTGGAGCAGGAATTGTTTTGTCTCCCTGCTCTGTGCACAGAGCTCACCATCCCATATATGAAGCTCAGACCCACACACTAAAGCAGCACAGAATGTGAAAAATATAAAAGCCAAACCTGAGGCATCACTATCATGTGGGGTTTCTTTAAAGATCTGTGTCTAATTCAGTGTTTCTGACAGCTTTACCTTGGTATTATGTGAGCACAATGTGCTGTGACTGGCACAGCTGCTGAGGAGTTCTGCCCTTGCCCCTGCAGAGCTCCTCTCCCGCTGCCTGTGGAGCCTGGCCTCTCCTCACTCCACTGTGGGAGGTGCAGCTGCCCCTGTGCAGCTGCTGCTCATGCTGTTACCCACCACACACAGGTCGTGCCATGCTCTGGTCAGAGTGCTCAGGGCAGTGCCAGAGAAGTAATCTTCCTGCAGCTCCAGGGAATGGAAGGGGAAATTCTCCTGTAATTATGGGACTGACTGCAGCTGAAGTGATAATTGTGGTATGAACTGTCCAAGCTGGGAGTTCAGAGGTTTGAGGGAATTCTGGAAAGGTTCCACAAACATCCCAAGGACAGCTCAGGACAGTGTCAAAAGCAAAGGCGAGGCTTTCTCTGCCTTGCCAGTCACCTCACACCTGAGGTCTCTGGCCTATCCAATGGGAACACCTCTCACAGGAAATGTTCCTCTTCCCCCCATCTCACAAAGGGACGAGCAGAATGGGGTGGTTCCAGGGGAACAGCTTGTGGCCAGAACTCCCCAGTCCCTGTCCTGGCAGAGCTGTACTGCTCCTTAGCAGCACTCTTGAACCCTCCTGCTGTTCCTCTCCAGTCTCTGCTCAGTCCTGTGTCGCATTTCACTCGGCGTTCCCCAGATTTGCTCACATTCCTCCATCTCCTCCTGAGCAATGCTCTGGAAAACAGCCCCTCTCACACTGTTCCAACAGAGAGCGAGACTGGAGGAGCAGCAAGCACAAAGTGCACACTGAGACTCCCTGGTCCTCTGCCAAAATGGGCTTGGGAGCTGCCAGTCTGTTCCTGCTAGCAGAGACTGGAGAGAGCCACGGGTCAGAGTGAATAATGAGGCTTCCTGGAGCTGGCACAGCCCTGAGTGTGTGTCAGCGGGGGACCGGAGCAGCTGTGCCGTGCTTTCCCTGGGGACTCTGCTGGGAAGCTCTCGGGAGGGCAGTGCTACATCTCCTGTGGCTGGGACAGGCTCCCAGGCTGGCAGCAGCACTGGGATTGAATGCCCTGTCACTGCTGGGGTGCTTTGGGAACTGCCTTGGGAATGATCCTCCTCTGCTGTCACTGCTGGGGTGCTTTGGGGACACTGCTCCTCTGCTGTCACTGCTGGCTGTGGGGCACTTTGGGGACACTGCTCCTCTGCTGTCACCGCTGGGGCACTTTGGGAATGCTGCTCCTCAGCTGTCACTGCTGGCTGTGGGGTGCTTTGGGGACACTGCTCCTCGGCTGTCACTGCTGGCTGTGTGGCACTTTGGGGACACTGCTCCTCAGCTCTCACTGCTGGCTGTGTGGCACTTTGGGGACACTGCTCCTCGGCTGTCACTGCTGTCACTGCTGTCACTGGGGCACTTTGGGGACACTGCTCCTCGGCTGTCACTGCTGTCACTGCTGGCTGTGGGGCACTTTGGGGACACTGCTCCTCGGCCAGCCGGCCAGGCCTGCAGCCAGGAAGGAAGGCTCAATTAGCCCGCTCATCACGGGCACAGTGGGAGCAGCTGCTCTGTAATTGCCTCTGCCTCGGGTCACAGGCAGCTTAGCTGAGAGAAATCCTTTTCTCCTTGGCTGGCTGCAGAGCCCTGGCACCTCGTGGGGATGCTGAGGGGAGCCACAGGGCTCTGCCTGCTCCCCTCCCAGGCACCCTGGGCAGCTCTCCTTGTGCCCTGAGTGCCGGAGGGTGTCACAGCACCCCCAGGAAATGCTGATCTGGCAGCCTGGGGCGCCGTGGGCTCGGGAAAGGGGGTTGAACCCCAGCACCCAGGGTGCCCGGCCTCGGGCAGAGCCATCCCGGCTCCCCACGGCTGCCCCGGGCTGGGCTGGGCCGGGCTGGGCCGGCTCAGCAGCCCCGCGCCGGCAGCTCCTGCCAGGGACACCCAGGGCTGCACCCGGGGGCCGCCAGCACGGCGGGGACAGCCCCAGGAGAAGGGAGGAACTCCTGGGGACAGCTGGGCTGGGAGCAGGGCAGGGCAGCAGGGCCAGGCCAGGGACCCCCAGGCACAGCAGAGACAGAGCCAGCGTGGCACTGAGCAGTGACAGCAGCCAGGGGCTCGTTACCCAGCAGCAGGGAGGGCACTAATTACCCACAGAACCGGGTCACTGCAGTGCCTCTGTTTGATAAAACCTGTCAATAGTGAAAGGCTTTGGTTGTGCTGGAGTTGTGGGCCTGCACCCAGCAAAACTGAAATAAAGTCCGGTAAATAAACCAAATACCTGGACTCTGGGGAAAAGACCCTGTTTTGGGACAGGTCTGGCTGTGTGTGATAGAGCATGTCACACACAGCACTGAGAGTAACAGGATCGTAGGAGATTTGGGGCTGGAAGGTTCCTCTGGAGCTCCCCAGCCCTGCCCAGGGCAGCCGTGGGGAGCCGGGATGGCTCTGCCCGAGGCCGGGCACGCTGGCAGCTCGCTGCTGCTGGGTGCTGGGGCTCAACCTCCTTTCCCGAGCCCACGGCGCCGCAGGCTCTCAGGGCGCAGGGCCCTGGGGAGCTGACAGCCTTCGCCCGGGAGGCCCCACCCATGCCCGCGACACGCCGCGGAACGAGCTGTCCCTGTCGCTATCCCTATTTTTGTACCTGGTCCCGGTCCCTGTCCCCATCCCTGCTCCTGTCCCACTGTTCCCTGTCCCTTGTCTCTGTCCCTTGTTCCCAGCCCCGTACCGCTCCCCTCACGCCCAACCGGAAGTGACGCTATCCGCGCGCGCCGGCGGCTTCGCCGCGCTCCGTGCGCATGCGGCCGCCGAGGTCACGCGAAGCGCGGCGTGTCCGGTCACGTGGTTCCGCCGCGCGTGGCCGCCAGCGGCGCCGGGGCCGGGTCGGGGTCGGGACCGGGATCGAGCTCCGGTCCGGGATGTTCCGCATCGAGGGGCTGGGGCCCAAGATGGACCCCGAGGAGCTCCGCCGGAAGATGCGCCGCGACGTGCTCGCCTCCGTCCGCAACTTCCTCATCTACGTCGCACTGCTGCGGATCAGTGAGTGACCGGCCGTGTGCCGGGCCCGGGCTGCGGGCCTGTTCTGGGCCCGCGCTCCCGGAGATGTGCCGCGGCTCGGCGCCCGGCCTCCCCGGGGCGCTGTCTGAGCTGCTGCACCAACCCGCAGCAGCCTCGGCGCGGACCGGGCCCCACTCGGCGTTGTTTTCTCCCCCAGCTCCGTTCATCCTGAAGAAGCTGGACAGTATATGAGCCCCCGGGGCCGGCGGGATGACCTGCAGCTGCTCTCCCCGGCGCCGGGCACCCGCGGCGGCAGCGGCACGCAGCCGGCGCCACGTGGCTCCCGAAGGTGTCCCCTCGGCGGCAGCGCCCGCGGGACCGGCAGCACGGGCGGGCCCCGCGGGGAAGCCCCGGCCGCGGGGCGGGCACGCCGCGGCTCTGACGGGGCGCTCCCTGTGCTGTGAACAAAGCCCCTGTCCACCCCTCACTGTGGCTGCCCAGCTCACCCACCCGTCCGTGTGAACACCCAGTCCCCCTGCACCCAGCTCACCAACAGTCTGATGGAAATAAACGGGAGAGCAGCTGTGCCGCGGCCCTGGCCCTGCTTTGTTTGTAATTGTCACTGTCACGATGGAGGGGGCTGGGGCTGGTCCCTGGCTGCTGCCTGCAGCCCCGGGACAGGATGGGACGGGACGGCAGGCACGGCAGGGGCACAGGAAGGTGTCCAGCTGGGCTGGGGTGTCTCCAGCCAGGGACACTCCAGGCCCTCCCTGGGCAGCTGTTCCAGGGCTCTGCCCCTCCAGGGACACAAGTTCTTCCTCCTGCTGCCCTGCACCTTGCTGCCCTTGGTTTGATGGGCACTGCTGCTGCTGCTGGCACTGGCAGCACTGGGCAGAGCCCGGCCCGTGCTCGGGCAGCCCCTGGGGATGTTTGGATGGATGGAGGGATGGATCCCCTGGCAGGGCTCCCTCCTGCAGCCTGCCCAGCCCAGCTCCCGCAGGCTCTGCCCAGCACAGATGCTGCAGAGCCCAAACCATCAGACAACCCAATGCTGACATTAGCTGTACTTTTTTTAGGCCCTGCAGCTGGATCAGGCTTGAAGCTCTCCCAGAGAACTGCACACACCAGGATCCCACAGCTGTCCACAAAAATGTGTTTGCAGGTGGGGCAGGGTGGGGCTGTGCCAGCTCTGGTGGCCCAGGAGCCACCAGGATCTGCCCTTGGCTCACGGGCTGGGGGCCCTGGAAGTGCAGCTCAGCTTTGGGAACTAGGTGATAATTTGGGAGCAGAGCTGAGTCCCTTGGAGACTCCCTGCCTGGAGCCTCAGATGCCTCCTGCATGCAGGGAAGTTATCCATCTGCACGTGGTGTGCATTCCCCTGGGAAATGCAATCCAGGGCATTCCTGAGTCCCGACATGGTGGCTGTTGGGAGGAACAGGCTTTTCCCCCTCCTGTCTCAGAAGGGGGATTTCCTTCTGCTCTGGCCCAGGGATGTCTGTGCCAGGTCCTGGTGCTGGGGACAGTGCTGGGGACAGTGCTGACAGCAGGGTCAGGGCTCTGAGGCTCTGGCTGTGGTGGATGTGGTGTGTCACACCCTGACCTTGGGGAAAGGATGTAACACAACACACAGGTGTCCCCAGGTCCAGCACAGGACCAGACCCCTCCAAGATCCACATGGGATCCACACGGGATCCCCAGGCACTCATGCCCCTCAGAGCAGCTGTTTCTGTGCCTTGGTGTTCCCAGGAATGATCCAGCCATCCCAGTTTTGTGCAGCTCTCTGGGATTCTCCAGCACTAGGCAGGCGTCTCTTCACAGACTCTTCCCACTTGTCACCCACACTGGTGTCTCCTCTGCTGACAGGTCCCCTCCCAGGGCAGGCTGTGTCATTCCTGTCACACCTGCTGTGACTCCCCACTGCTGTGCAGGATGAGCAGAGGTGTCTGAGCTCCAGGGGCAGCGTGGCCTTGTCAGAACCTCGGGGGCTGGGGCGCACAGGGGAAGGAGACCCTCTCAGTGCCACTGGTGTGCAGTGTCCCCTGGAGACACAGCTGGAGGGACAGGGAACGCTGCCAGGAGAGACAGAGCAGCAGCTCGTGGACATGATTCCAGGTGGCCAGGAAGGCTCAGGGGCCCCGGGCTGTGACAGCAGCACAGGGCAGTGACTGTCCCTGCGCTGGCCCTGCCCAGGCTCCATCTCCAGGCTCAGCCCTGCCAGGGCCCTGAGGGGCTGGGGAGAGCCCAGGGAAGGAGCTGGGAAGGGAACGGAGCCCCAGGAGGGGCTGAGGGAGCTGGGAAAGGGCTCAGGTGGACAAAAGGAGGCTCAGGGGGGCCCTTGTGGCTCTGCACAGCTCCCTGACAATGCTGCCAATGAAGAATGGATTGCACCTGGTGGGGGAACAAAAATGACAATGTAGAAAAACCCTCGGACTGTGGAGGTGCACAATCCAAAGTACAACAAACACCAAGGAAAGGAGTCAGGAACTGCACTGATGGAGAGCCTGACCAATTAATGAGTGAGGCCAGGTCTGCCAGCCTTGCTCCGAGCTGGGCACAGCAGCACCAGCTCACCCAGTGCTCACACACAGCTGGGCACAGCAGCACCAGCTCACCCAGTGCCCACACACACCTGGCACAGCAGCACCAGCTCACCCAGTGCTCACACACACCTGGGCACAGCAGCACCAGCTCACCCAGTGCCCACACACACCTGGGGGGCATAGCAGCACCAGCTCACCCAGTGCTCACACACACCTGGGGGGCACAGCAGCACCAGCTCACCCAGTGCCCACACACAGCTGGGCACAGCAGCACCAGCTCACCCAGTGCTCACACACAGCTGGGCACAGCAGCACCAGCTCACCCAGTGCCCACACCCACCTGGCACAGCAGCACCAGCTCACCCAGTGCCCAGACACACCTGGCACAGCAGCACCAGCTCACCCAGTGCCCACACACACCTGGGCACAGCAGCACCAGCTCACCCAGTGCTCACACACACCTGGGGGGCACAGCAGCACCAGCTCACCCAGTGCTCACACACAGCTGGGGTGGCACAGCAGCACCAGCTCACCCAGTGCCCACACACAGCTGGGGGGCACAGCAGCACCAGCTCACCCAGTGCCCACACACACCTGGGCACAGCAGCACCAGCTCATCCAGTGCTCACACACACCTGGGGGGGCACAGCAGCACCAGCTCACCCAGTGCCCACACACACCTGGCACAGCAGCACCAGCTCACCCAGTGCCCACACACACCTGGGGAGCACAGCAGCACCAGCTCACCCAGTGCCCACACACACCTGGGGGGGCACAGCAGCACCAGCTCACCCAGTGCCCACACACAGCTGGGGGGCACAGCAGCACCAGCTCACCCAGTGCTCACACACAGCTGGGGGGCACAGCAGCACCAGCTCACCCAGTGCTCACACACACCTGGGGGGCACAGCAGCACCAGCTCACCCAGTGCCCACACACACCTGGGCACAGCAGCACCAGCTCACCCAGTGCTCACACACACCTGGGGGGCACAGCAGCACCAGCTCACCCAGTGCCCACACACACCTGGGGGGCACAGCAGCACCAGCTCACCCAGTGCCCACACACAGCTGGGCACAGCAGCACCAGCTCACCCAGTGCTCACACACACCTGGGGGCACCAAGGGCGCCCCAGGACAGGAGGAGACGTGTGATCTGGGAGGGAAGGTGTCAATGACTCCAGGGAAATGGTCTCCACACACAGGTTAGCTCTGGGAGAAGCTGTGGGCAGGCCTGCACCACCCAGGCTGGGAGCAGGAGCCTTTTCTGGGCACACACAGGACCTGAGAGGAGACAGCCCCTCTGCCTCCAGCTGGCTGAGCAGTAGCTGCTGCTCACAGCTGCCCTGCTGCTGGGGAGGGTTTTATTTCTGCTGATGGTGACACAAGGGGACAGGGACAGGAGCAGAGGGAACGGCTCAGGCTGGGCCAGGGCAGGCTCAGGGTGGGCACAGCAGGAATTTCCCCATGGAAAGGGGGCTCAGGAACTGCCCTGGCACTGCCCAGGGCGGTTTGGAGTGCCCAGCCCTGCAGGTGTCCCCTGGAGGTGGCACTGAGGTATCCCCCTGGGTTGGGGACAAGGTGGGGATTGGGCACAGGCTGGGACTCCATGGGCTGGGAGGATTTTCAGCCTGGATGAGTCTGTGGGAGGTGTGGCCATCAGGAAATGCTGGGGTGACACCCCGGGACACGCCACAGCCCATCAGCTGAGTGAGGAGGGACATCGAGGGACATCATGCTGCCTCCACTGCACAGCCCCGCCCCATCCCAGCCCCCAGAGGAGCTGTGGTGCCACTGGGAACACTGGGAGCTGGGGGATACACTGGGATTGGGCTCTGGGCCATGATAACATCATCCTGGAGTCCTGGAGAGGGCACAAGGCTATACTGGGAGGCACTGGTCCACACTGGAAAGCAGAGGTTTGGGCCCTACTCGGAGCAACAGCAGAAGAAATTACTGCAAAAGTGGGAAAAAAGTATGAAAGAACAAGAGAAAAGGGCAAAACCAGGGCACAAATAGACAAAAAGTGCTGAGAAAAACTGTCAAAATGGGGAAACTACCACAGTAAAATGGTGAAATGTGGCAGAAACGAGTGGTGTGGGCACAGCCAGCACCATCCCAGTGCTCCCAGAACAATACTGGCCTGCACCACAGGTCTTCTGGCACAATCCCAGTATGGGCTGCCACAGTCCCAGTATGTGCCCAGTGCTTCCAACAGACCACCAGCACTCCCAGTACAATGCTAGTGAGCCACAGCTCTCCAGGCAGGATCCCAGTATGGCCCCAGTGCTCTCAGTGTGACACCAGCATGGCCTACAGTCAGATCCAGATCCTGACATGATTCCCAGTGTCCCCAGTAGGAACCCAGTGCTTCCAGTACAGAGCCAGCCTTGGGCTGCAGCTCTCCACAAGTGTATTCCCAGTGTTCCCAGTATGGCTCCCAGTATAGGTCCTGTGGCTCTGAGAGTAGCCACAGGCCCCAGAGCTCCCAGTGCAGGTCCCACGGTTCCTAGGGCCCTCCCAGTGCATTCCCAGTGGTCCCAGTACAGCCCAACAAACATTTTTCAGTTCACCCCAACCCAGTACTGCCTGGGCTGAGTCCCCAAACCCTCAGAATTCCCCCCAGAAATGACGTCACCATCCTGCCATTGCCTTTATTGGTGGGTGGGCACAGGGGGGGGGGTCACAAGATCAGGCCTCCCCCAGTGAATTCCATTCGCTGCCAAGAGAGGGGAGAGAGGCAGGGGTGAGTGGGGGGCCCTGGGTGTCTGACCCAGCACCCCTGGCCCTGTGGGGTGTCCCCAGCAGGGTGACCCCAGCACCCCTGGCCCTGCGGGGTGTCCCCAGCACCCCAGGCTCACCTGCGGGGGGGTGACAAAGGCCAGCCAGTCGGAAGGGCGGGTGGGCAGCAGCCCCATGGCCTGGCACTTGTAGAGGGCCAGTGCCAGCCCCAGCCCGTTGCCCACCAGGAACACGAGACCCTGCAGTGCCCGCCGGCTTGAGCTCTCCAGGGCCTTCAGGGCTGGGGGACAGAGGGGATTGGGGTGCCTGTCAGTGACCCCCAGGCTGCTGAGCTGGCACAGGGGGCATGGGGGTGGGCAGCATCACAGGGGGAGCGCTGGGCACAGGAGAATAACGTGCAGGTGACTGTGGGGCTGTGGGAGACATCTGGCTGTCCACGGGGCTGAGGGGACACCCTGGGGATTGTGGGACATGCAGGGGGCTGTGGGGACACTCTGGGGGCTGAGGGACATCCAGGGATCTGTGGGACATCTGGGGACTGCAGGGACACCCAAAGGACTGTGGGACATTCAGGGGACTGTGGGGACACCCTGGGGATTGTGGGACAAGCAGGGGGCTGTGGGGACACCCAGGGATCTGCAGGACATCTGGGAACTGCAGGGACACCCAGGGGCTGGGGGACCTTCAGGGGATTGTGGGACACCCAGGGGGCTGTGGGGACACCCAGGGCTGTGTGGGAAACCCAGGGGACTGCGAAGACATCCAAGGGACTCTAGGGACACCCAGGGGGCTGTGGGACATCCAGGGGACTCTGGGGACACCCAGGAGGTTGAGGGACATCCAGGGAGCTGTGGGGACACCCAGGGGACTGTGTGGGTGATACCCAGGGGACTGCAAGGACATCCAAGGGACTCCAGGGACACCCCAGGGGCTGTCCCCGTGGGGCTGTCGCCATGCAGGGGCTGCACTCACTGGCAGACAGGGACATGAGGGCCTGCAGCGGGCGCCAGCCCATCATGCAGACCATCATGGCCGGGAAGATGGAGATGGTGTTGCCGGCCATGTACATGATGAACAGGTTCATGGGGATCTGCTTCAGCGGCGCCAGAGCCACGTCCCAACAGCGCTGCAACGACAGGGGGGCGGGGGGCATGGGGACACCGCATTTGGGGGGGCGGGGCGGCACGGGGACACGGCATTTGGGGGGCCGGGGGCATGGGGACACGGCATTTGGGGGGCCGGGGGGCACGGGGACACGGCATTTGGGGGGGCCGGGGGGCACGGGGACACGGCATTTGGGGGGGCCCGGGGGCACAGGGACACGGCATTGGGGGGCGAGGGGCATGGGGACACGGCATTTGGGGGGGCCGGGGGGCACGGGGACACGGCATTTGGGGGCCGGGGGGCATGGGGACACGGCATTTGGGGGGCCGGGGGGCATGGGGACATGGCATTTGGGGGGGCCGCGGGGGCACGGGGACATGGCATTTGGGGGCCGGGGGGCACGGGGACACGGCATTTGGGGGGCCGGGGGGCATGGGGACACGGCATTTGGGGGGCCGGGGGGCACGGGGACACGGCATTTGGGGGGGCCGGGGGGCACGGGGACATGGCATTTGGGGGCCGGGGGGCATGGGGACATGGCATTTGGGGGGCCGGGGGGCATGGGGACATGGCATTTGGGGGATCCCAGGGCAGGGACCACCCGTCACCCGGGGGGCCCGGCACGGCCGGGGCAGGGGAGGGACGAGGGGCAAGGACCACCCTCACGGGTGGCCTACGGCAGGGACCGGCCCCCACAGCTGCCCGGGGTGTCGGTGTCGGGCACCCGCCTATCTGGGACAGGGAGCACCGCTGGGGACCGGGCCAGGGCGGCCCCCGGGGGAGGCACTGCGGGGAACCCGGGCCAGCGGCCACTCCTGCAGGTGCCCGGGCTGTGTGGGGACACGGGACAGCCCCGTGCCAGCCCGCGGAGTGCCGGCCGTCCCCCCGCTACCTCACACCTTCTCCATGAGGATCTTGTCGCTCTCGTGGACGCCGCCCTCCCCCAGCTGCCGGTCAGCGAAGCCGAGAGGGCCGCGGCCCTCGGCGGCGCCGCGGGGCCTGCGGACAGCAGGGCGGGTGAGCGGGAGCACTCGGTGTGCCGGGTGTCCCGGCTCCCCCCGAGCCCCCGGCCCTCACCGAGCCCCCGGCGCCGCCCCCAGGTCCAGAGACCACTTGAAGCGCCGGCCCCGGAGCGCTGCTGCCGCCGCCGCCATGTCTGCGCCGCGTCACGTGCGGGAGGGCGGGGCCTGCGCGTCACGTGGGGCGTCACGTGAGGGACGGGTGCCCACAACCCACACAGACAGACAGACACAGACAGACAGAGACACACTGACAGGCACACAGCTCCTTCCCTGCACACAGACCGACACACAGCCCCTTCGCGACTCAGAGCCCCCTGTTCTGCCCCATTCCGTTCCAGCGGGCGGGTTCGTTCCGGGGGAGCCGCGCTCTCCCCGGGCTCTGCGGGCTGTCCTTGCTGTGCACGGTAACTTCACTGCCCGGGCTTCGCTCCTTCACCACGGCCCGGCGGTCACCTCTCATAGCGGCCCCGGGGCCGCCTACGGCCCCACGGAGCCCCGACAGCCCAGGCACGGCTCCACTGCTGACCGCCGCTGCCCCCGTACCCCCACTGACCCCGGTTTTGCCCCCACTGACCCCGTTATTGCCCCCCACACCCCCCTTAATGTCCCCCGTTATTGCCCCCACACCCCCTCTGATTCTCTTCTCGGACTCCACATCTTCCCCATCCCTCAACCCCTGCGCATGCGCGGAGAGACGCGCCAGCACCGCCCGCCCACTACGTGCTCCAGCCCAACACCGCCTCCGTATTGGTCGCGGTGACACAAGCCCCGCCCAGGAGGACATGGAGTCCACATGCCGCGGCGCCGCCATGTTCAGAAGGTCACAGCGGGGCACCAGCACCATTTCACCCCCTGCGCCGCTATCTTGGGTGTACCGGGACTGCGTGGCGGGAGCGCGGCACCCCGGGGCCGCCATGTTTGGTGTACCAGCACAGGTGTAGCACCCGGAGAAAACCATGTTGGCTGTACCAGCTCAGTTGTGGCACCTTGGCACCGCCATATTTGGTGTACCAACTCAGGTGTGGCACGCTGGCACCGCCTTGCTGGGTGTACCAGACCATGTGCAGCACCCCAGGGCCGCCATGTTGGGTGTACCAGCACAGGTGTGTCACCCCGGCATGGCCATGTTGGGTGTCCCACCAGGCACATACCCACTCTGTGTCTGTGTGTTCCCACCCCAGGGGTCTCAGGAGCCAGCAGGACCTGGGACACGATTCCCCAGAAGCGTCCCCGTGTGTGCCCCTCTCAGGAGGCTGTGTGGCACAGGATGGACTCAAGAGGCGAGTGGAGGGAAACAGGTCCTTTACTGGGTGGGGAGCACAGGCCAGTCCAGCTGCCCGCAGGGTGCCCCCGGCTCAGCACTTGGAGTAGCGGCGGCGCACGGAGTCGCGGTAGAACTGGAAGATGGTGCTGGCGGCACGCTGGGCCGCGGCCAGGCACTGCTGCATCTGCGCAGGACCAGGGAGAAGGGCTGGCTGTGAGGGGCCCCCTGTGAGGGAAGCCCGCACCCCAAAACTCCCCAGGGGCGTCCCTCACCTCCTCCACAGAGCAGCTGCCCTTGGTGGTGGCCATCAGCACCTTCCTCTCGCTGCTGGCGATGGCGAAGGTGAGGACGGCGCGTGCCTCCTGCGGGGAAAGGGGTCAGGAGGGCTGGGAGGGCACACCCAGAGCGGGGCCCTCCCAGCCAGGGCTCACCTGCTCCTGTCGGGCCGTGGGGTCCAGCAGGATGGTGCCGTCGGGCTGCAGGGCGCAGGTGACTCCGCAGAAGAGGGCGGCGAGGGGCAGCCCTGCATCCAGCAGCGCCATGCAGGCGGCGTTCAGGCAGCAGGACAGCAGCTGGCGCGTCAAGGGACCCACTGCACCGAGAGCTCCCGTCCCCCCGCCCCCCAGGGCCGTCCCCCAGAGGGAAGGATACAGAGCCGGCGTCGCTGAGCACCTGCAGCACCAGGGAGATGGCGGTGCGCGGGTGCAGCACGCCCAGCAGCACGGCCTCGCACGTCTGCCGCAGCAGCTGCTCCCGGCTGCGCTCCAGCACGCCTGCACAGCGGGGACAGGGTCAGCTCCCACACCCCGCCCCTGAGAGCCTGGGGTGCCATGGGCTCGGGAAAGGGGGTTGAACCCCAGCACCCAGGGTGCCCGGCCTCGGGCAGAGCCATCCCGGCTCCCCACGGCTGCCCCGGGCAGGGCTGGGCTGGGCTGGGCCGGCTCAGCAGCCCCGCACTGGCAGCTCCTGCCAGGGACACCCAGGGCTGCACCCGGGGGCCGCCAGCACGGCGGGGACAGCCCCAGGAGAAGGGAGGAACTCCTGGGGACAGCTGGGCTGGGAGCAGGGCAGGGCAGCAGGGCCAGGCCAGGGACCCCCGGGCACAGCAGAGACAGAGCCAGCGTGGCACTGAGCAGTGACAGAAGCCAGGGGCTCGTTACCCAGCAGCAGGGAGGGCACTAATTACCCACAGAACCGGGTCACTGCAGTGCCTCTGTTTGATAAAACCTGTCAATAGTGAAAGGCTTTGGTTGTGCTGGAGGTGTGGGCCTGCACCCAGCAAAACTGAAATAAAGTCCGGTAAATAAACCAAATACCTCAACTCTGGGGAAAAGAACCTGTTTTGGGACAGGGCCAGGATGTCGGGTCCTCACCTGGCAGCCCCACCTTGGGGCGCAGCAGCACCTCCAGCGCCGCCCGGTCCGGCAGCTCCTTGCTGATCTTGGCCTCCGCGGGGCCGTACAGCCCGGCCAGCACCGAGGTGTCACCTGGGCACACAGAGAGCAGACAGAGCTCACCGTCAGCAGGCCGCCCCCAGCAACGGGAGCCCCCTGCCACGCCGCGGGAAGGTGAGGACTTGACTTGGCAAGGGGAGAAGGGGAGCCCCGCGACGTGCAGCAGTGGAGCTCTGCGAGGCAGAGAAGGGGAGGCCTGGGACAGGCAGCACCACAGACCCTGCGGGAAGGGCTGCGAAAGAATGAGGAGACCTGGGAAGCAGAACCAGGATGGGCTGGGAAGGAGAGTCTCAGGAGGGGAAGGCTCGGAAAAGGAGCTCCAGTAAAGAAAGAAGGGGAATGCTGGTGAGCAGAGATGGGATGGGATGGGATGGGATGGGATGGGATGGGATGGGATGGGATGGGGAGGGGATGGGGAGGGGATGGGGAGGTTTGGGAAGGTTTGGGAAGGTTTGGGAAGGAAAGGTTTGGGAAGGTTTGGGAAGGGAAGGGAAGGTTTGGGAAGGTTTGGGAAGGTTTGGGAAGGTTTGGGAAGGTTTGGGAAGGGAAGGGAAGGGAAGGGAAGGGAAGGGAAGGGAAGGGAAGGGAAGGGAAGGGAAGGGAAGGGAAGGGAAGGGAAGGGAAGGGACGGGAAGGGAAGGGAAGGGAAGGGAAGGGAAGGGAAGGGAAGGGAAGGGAAGGGAAGGGAAGGGAAGCTCCAGGGAGCGGAGCTCCACAGACCCTGCGGGAATGGAAGAGAAGCTCCAAGGAGCGGAGCCCCACAAACCCTGCAGGAAGGCGGCCGAGCCGTCGGGCCGCGAGAGCAGCCCCAGCTCGCAGGAGAAGGGCCGCAGCCGGCACTGCCCGTCCGCCACCTCCAGCTCCACCGCCATCACCGCCGTCTCGCCGCTTCCGCTTCCGGGCGCGCGACAGCCAATCAATGCCGGGCGTCGCGACAGCCAATCAGCGCCCCTCGTGACGTGAGGGCCAGTGCCGCTGTGGAGGGAGGGGCGAGATAGGGAACAGCCTGGGGACAGGGACAGCCCGGGGACAGGGACGGCCCGGGGACAGGGAGGGCCTGGGGACAGCCGGGGGACAGGGGGGACAGGTGCTTTGCGGAGATAATCAAAACTCCACAGCTTTGTGAAAGCTGTAAAGCCGGTATGTTTGTTACTGCGCTGGACGCACGTGGGAATCGTTCCCCTACAATGACATGCGTACCCCTGGGATCTTCCGGTCCCTTTTTATCCCCCTCCCCAAATATATAGGCATACAATTTCACAATAGGTTCATACATAATCATTTCACAAACTTCTCGTGACATTTAGTGCTAGTTCTTTTGTTATCAGGCAGAATTCCCGGGTCAGGTTGACTGGCCTCTCTTCAGCAGTCTCTGTCTCTATCTCCCTCTGTCTCCTCTCCTTTATCCCTGTCTTTCACTGAAGCAGTTTCTCTGTTTTTGCAAGAACAGGCAGTCAGACTAAATAACTATGCTCTCAAACTAAAGACTTAACTTAAAGATGTACATTTCGCTTAAATCAAAATGGATTTCTACTTTGGAAAATTTCTACTCTGTCTCACAGTGCAGCGCGGGAACAGCCTGGGGACAGGGAGGGCAGGGAGGGCAGGGACAGCCCGGGGACAGGGAGGGCAGGGACAGCCCGGGGACAGGGAGAGCAGGGAGTGCGCGGGGCCCTGCGGAGCTCCGGACGCGAGGACAGCCGTGCCGTGCCGTGCCGTGCCGTGCCGTGCCGTGCCGGTCGGAGTTGTGCCGCTCGGAGCGGACAGCCGCCAGCCCGCGGGCACTGGCGGAGCGCGCAGAGCTCGCTGCTGGTCCGTTCTCCATGGCCTCTGAAAACGCCTGCGGGCTGTGTCTGTCCCGGGATTCTGCACGGCCACGGTGGAGCCGCGCCTGTCCCGGGCGCTGCGGCTGCGGGAGCCGCTCGGTGGGCTCGGGCCGGGGCCGCCCGCAGCGCCCGGGAATGGCCCGCGGCATCGGGACCCTTCTCGGTGCTGGCACTCGGGGGGACCCGCACCCGTGGCGGGGTGAGGGGTGTTATGAACAAAAAAAGGGTTACCCATTTTTTTTCCAAAAGTAGAATTACAAGTCTAACCAGTTCTGGCCGAGGAGTGCTTTTGTTAGCTGCTTGTCGAATCACCTGTTAAGTATCGGGTCGTTAGCCATCTCTGGTTGAGAATTCACTCTATTGTATCAGCATCAGCCTGCTTGGGGCCAGGTGAGAGGATGGCATCCCCCCCCAGATGGTAGAGTGGAGGGAACCAGGAGTTGATATGCAGATAAGTTTAGAGACAAAATGCAACGGGGCAAGCCCCTATTCCAAACGCAATTAATAAACCCCTAAACCAGCGAGCCAATATGGAATTCAGAGATCAAAGGGGTCTCTGGACATCAGGGGTGAGGTGAGAACAGAGACTCTGAAAACCTTAATGGCCCCTCACCACAACTTAAGAAGATGCTGGTTAGAGCCAGGACCCAAGACTGCCAACTCAAAATCGGTATCCTGGGGGTGTGAACCCCTGCCTGCTCTCCTGAGGCTGGACCCCCAGCTCTGCCACTGGTGGACAAAGCTACCTCTGCCTCCTCCTCCGAGTCACTTCAGGGAGCTGCAACGGCGAACCCGCGGACCCGTCGGGCTTCCCAGCCTTGAGCTGATCACTTTTAATAAAGGCATCAAAAAGGGAGAAATATCTCCTGCCCTGTTTATTTCAAGGGGCTCCGGGTGCGG
>NC_066343.1:9197272-9272272 GCF_022539315.1 Serinus canaria
AACCTGCACCTATTAATGTACATGTTTGTAAGTTATTTGTGCATATTGCAAATCTGTAATTATTTGTAACTACAAAGGGTATATATTACAATTATTTGTGTATTATTTGTAGATATTAAAGACTATACATTATGTGCGTCCAGCTTTTTCAGGAAAACCTCCAAGGCATCTTCCAGGAGCTAGAAATGTGCAAACCCCAGCACGGGCCAGCCAGGCTGTCAGTATCCATTATTTTAGTGGATCTTTGGGAATATTTTCCTTAAGAATTCCAGTTCTGCAAAGGGGGAATTAGAAAGTGTCCATTTGGGATGGTAAAGGATGCTTCATAAAATTACAGTGGCAAAACCCCCAAGTATATGGAGTGTGCATTTGAAAAAAAACCCATACCCATGCCCCACAGTAGTACAGCTTATTAGTTTTAAAAATAACTTTAAGTGTGTTTTCGTGTTAGAAACATTCATACAGGGTACCTTATCAGAGTTTAAAGCATTTTTTTTTGCTGCCTTTTTGGTTGGATTAAGTAACTAATGTAACTATTTGAATAAATCAGCCCCAGGACTCCTTTCATGTAGGATAAATGGTATCTCTTGCCAGAAGTATAACATGATTTAGCAGTTGTGCTTCATGTGATACATCTCTGCAAGCTGGAAATCTGGATGATAAATGGTGTGATAAACATTGGAGAGGCACCAAATTCCAAGGAGATTACTATTGCCTCTGCTAAGTAAAACTAAATGGGAAAAATCTACTTTATGTTAGCTTTCCTTTGAAACTGACAGGGAAATAGTGAAAGGAGGTTGGATCGCAGTCAGGCTTTCTCCTCAGTTGTTTCACCATGTCCTTTTGCCACTCTGAAAGTGTTTCCTCCACAGAAATCCCTGTGAAACCCTGGCTGGGCGTGGGATGCCCCGTTCATACCGGGTTTGTTTCAGAAAATCCTCTTTTCCAGACATGTGCTCACACTCTCCTCCACCCATTAAAACAATGCTGCCATTAATTTTTCTCCCCTTTCCAAAGGTGATGCCTTCGAGATTCACAGTTGCTGTTCCCTTTATTCGGCTGGCAGCAGATCTGTACTTTTTATATCAGTCTGGCTTGTTCAATCTCCTGCCTGGGATAATTTTATTATTATTATTATTATTTTTAAATAAAGAGTAAATGCTTGTGAGAACCAGCAGTGAGGTATTGTTACTTTAAGTGAGGCTGGCTTTTCCTGGAGGGTTTCAACACCAGGATGCTCATTGGCTACCAGACTAATTTCTTTGCACTCCAAACGATGCCCAGGGGTGAAATAACAGGAATACTGAGGCAAATTTTCCAACATGTGTTCTTCAAAACTCCCCCCTGAGCTGGGAGAATGACCTTTGGTGAACAAATGTTCTTTCACCTTCAGCGTTCAAAACTAATAATGTTTCAGTACTCTTACATGATTAATTCATAGGTTTTCTTTTCAACACAGCAGTTCCTGGTCTCTGCCTTTCTTGTGGCCTCAGATTTGAGGCAATTTTTTTTCCAAAGCTTGTCAAGGCTTTATTCAGTTGTTTGTGATTTTGGTGCAGTGCTTGGGTAGGACTTGGTTTGCACTGACAGGCAGCATTTTTAGCACTTGCAGGGAACTTGTTCAGCCTGAGCTGCTCACCTGCAGCACCTGGCTTTGCCCAAGCCCTGGGCTGCAGGCAGGGAACCTTCACCTGGTTGTGATGGTGGGGCCCTGGAAGATGTTAAAAGAGACTCTGCAATGTCAGGCTTTGTGTTGATAAATGATATGATTGTTAGATGTGATGATTGTTCAGTAATTAAATATAATTATTGTATAATCATAAGAAGAATCATGAGAAACTATGTTGGAAATCTAAGGGGGGGGCTATGCTTGGCTGAAATCTATGTGAACAATAGAACAATATAAATTTAATAATTAGCATGAAAGTTATATAACGGTAGAATATAAAAGCATGTTCATCTCAAATGTACAGTCAGATTTGGGTTGAAAATTCCCAGATTGATTTGGGTTGAAGATTCCCAGATTCCTGATTCCCAGAGCTCTTAATAAAAGCACCGACATCATCATTTTTGTGATTATGTGTTTCTGAATGCTAACAGTTGTGCTGAGTTCTTACCTACAAAATAAAAAGGCTCCAGAGCCACTCAAGCCAGAGGGTGACGAAGCCACGTTCAGTAAGAGAAGCTGCCACCTTAGAGATAAAAGGGAATAAACCACCCAAAAAGAGGGGCCCAGTACAGGATGGGGAGACTGCAGACCCAATTATCAGCTCTGGTTAGAACCACTGTGGAAAGGGAAGAGAAACTGGGTTGTGAGGATCTGAGTGCCCAGGGATTTCTTTGGTTGAGATCCCTCTTCGGAGGCACTCAGCTCAAATACTTTATTGGGGAATCTCTCTTTCAGGTGTCTTTAGTCAGCTCAGCAGAAATCTGGAGTTGAGCCCTGTTGTGGTGGGGGCTGTGTGTGATTTCCATGGCACAGTGCAGCTCTGTCTGATCAGACCTTTAAGAGTTACAGCACAAGAGTTGTTTTCAATAAACTCAGCTTTAGCCCTTCAACATGAGCCTTTGAGCCCTGTTTTTCTGCAGTGCTGGTCCCTACAGCTTGCCAAAGGGTTTGCAGGCTGGGAAGATCCCTGGGTAACGTCCTGAATCTCCCAGCAGCGTTCCCTGTTTATGGCTTTTCATGGCAATGAGCACTTTCTACTACAAACCTTTCCCTCACCTTGCAAGTATTTGATCTTCACAACCTTTACATTCTGTGACTCTGATTAAAAACCTGGCAGGAGGAAAGCTGCAGTTTCTTCCTTGTTTTTCTCTGATGCTTTTTGTTGCCTTAAAGCAGAAGAATAGCAAAGGTGATAGATATAACATATATTATATCCCTGAGTGTGAGCTGAGGGGGCAAAAAAGCTTCCCTGGTTCTTCTCAGGTCATGGAGGTGCCCTGATTCCTGCTCCCATCTACCACCATGTGCATATTTAAAGTCTGCCTTAGGTGAAGTGGCAATTACTTTCTGGGGCTGAACCCCATTTATTTTTTGTTAATTATGCCATTGTTTACTGTCCAGCAAGAAGGGGAGCTGGAAGGCAGGAGTAATGTGTATTTCTGTGTCCTTTCACTTCTGAGCTGCTCTAGACTCGCTGATAGAAGGTTTCCACTTGCTCAGATTTCATCACAGCCTTTGCTCAGCACTCATGGGGTTCCTCTTTGAAGGGCCTGAAGCACAGCTCAAAATCCCACAGGCTCTGCCAAGACATTTTCCTGGATGACTTTTATGTTGCTAATAACTCATGCCTATTCTTTTGGCCAAAATGGTTCCCTCTCTCTAAGGTTTACAAAATGAATTATTCTGAGTAATTATTTATCTCAATTTTTTTTTGTTGTTTTTTAGTATCATCTTTGTTCACTTGGTGTGTATTAAAGAGGAATCCTACTCAGTTAGATTTTGTCTTTACAGGCCCATGTGTGTTTCTCTCCTGCATCTCTACACTTGGAGCCTTTTGTAAATGTGATGCCAATTACCTCCAATAAATTTAATGTATTTACATCTCCCAAACCAAACCCAGTGATGGCTGCATCTGGTGGTACAGAGTCAGATGGCACTTAATGTGTCTGGTCTGTGGGAAATGAAAAAGAAATAAAATTAAAATAGCTCTGTGTTGGCATAAACCTGTACACCTTCTCATGAATGGAACATTTCCTTCCACTTGTTTTCAAAAGAACAGTGATGCAGCCCCTCAGCCCTGGCCACAGGCATCTGGATGGTTTTTCCTGTGCAAACAGAGGATTTTGGCTGCAGAGTGGAGGAGCCCTGAGCCCCATGGCTTCTGTCCTGGCTGTCTGTGGGGTGGGCTGCTGGCCCAGAACCAGGCAGCTGCTTTCCCTCAAAGCATTCGATGAAATCAAAACGTTCTAAGGGAGCATGCTGCTCTCATGGAATCGACGTTTTTCTAAAGGAAAAAGCCAGGTTGGAAAATTCCCTGCTCTAATTGGAGTGTTCCCCTGCAGAACACGGCTTTTGACTTTTCCTGTGGGAAGTTGTGGGAGCTCCATCTCTGGCAGTGAGTGGATTGTCAAAATAAAGAGAGATAAAGTCTTTGCATGAGTGTTGCACTCTACCTATCCACCCCTGTTCTTCTCAGACTGTGATGGGCAATCCTTTTCCGCTGAAGTGGCTTGGAATTTACTGAAATTAACACCTTATTGGAGTCTCTGTGACTGCAGAGGTCGTTCCTTACTCCACTAAAGCATTTTAGGCAATTCCACAGCCATCCTAAAGCTGCTGTCCATGTCTCACTCAGCATCCCTGCTCCAGGGAGGAGGGTACAAACCAGGGCTGAACTGTCCCATGGGTCCAACAGGAGATTTTGAGATTTGGGGTGAATACCACGTGGATAAGTGTGGGTTCTCTGCTTGTTTTTTCTGCTCTGTCAGGGTCAGGGTTGAAGGCACTGGAGATGATAGTTTGTGTTCACACTCAGGTGTTTATTGTTTCTTATCAATGTTACAGCCTCACAGCAGTGAGTTCTGCAGTCTTTCATTAGAAGGCACAAAATGGCCAACAATCTCTTGTTCCAAAGGTTTTCAAGGCTAAAATGTCCAATTAAGAACTGACACCTGGATTATTTTCCCTTTTAACCTGATAACTGATCACTTGAAGCCCTCAATGTGGACATTTCTGCCCAATTACAAAATAACACCCAAACCCATGGAGAAGAAGGTAAAAAAGAACAACCTGTCCCAAGCCTAAAACCTCCATCTTGTTCATATTTATTTCTATATTCTAAAACTCCAAACTGTAATTTTTCCACCCTGTGAGATCACACCCTTCTAACCAACTCCACACCCATAATCCCAGTGCTATCCATCAATTTTGGAAACCTTCTCCACGGCCTCAGGTCAGAGGCAGTGCTCTCCTGTGGGTCTGTGCCTTTCAGCACAGAAAGTTTAAAATTCTCAGCGTCCAGGGTTCCAACAGATACGGAGAGAGGAACACAAATTCTCATCAAGAAATGGCCTCAGATGTGCCAGGGGAGGATGAGGTTGGACATCAGGAGGAATTTCTTCACTGAAAGGCCCTGGAAGGGGCTGCCCAGGGAGGTGGTGGCAACAAAAAGGTGTTCAAGGAATGGCTGGGCATGGCTCTGGGGTGGATGCTGAGGTGGGCATCTCCTGAAGGTTGGGATCTGTTGTATTTGCTGTATTTTTAATAAAGTAATAAATTGGCCTTCTGAGAACATGGAGTCATTCCTTCCTGCCTCGGGACATTTGGAATGTCCCGAGGCAGGAAGGAATGACTCCATGTTCTCAGAAGGCCAATTTATTACTTTATTATACCATATTATATTAAAGAATGCTATTCTGTACAAAAGAATACAGGAAGGATGCTTACTGAAGGTTAAAAAGATAATAATTAAAACTCCTGACTCTATCCAGAGCCCTGACACAGCCTGGCCCTGACTGCCCAAAGAGTGAAAACAACTCCCAGCAGAATGCAATGGAACAATCACCTGTGGGTGAACAATCCCCAAACACATTCCACATCAGCACAGCACAGGAGAAGCAAATGAGATCAGAATTGTTTTCCTTTTCTCTGAGGCTCCTCAGCTTCCCAGGAGAGAAACCCTGGGTGAAGGGATTTTTTCAGAGAATGTGAATGCCACAGGGCTCGATGATTTTGGAGGTCTTTCCCAACCTCAGTGATTCTGTTTTCAGAGCACCTTTCACCAAAAGAAGAGTGCCACAGTAGAGATGGGCAAGATGTATTTTTTTTTTAAATACAGTTTAATAATTAATATTACCTGAGTTTAATTATATAAGTTTAATTTAATAGTTTATCTTTGTTTTTTACAGCTCATATGAGAGCAGAGCTCACTTTTCCTGCTTCCTCTCTGTGCAGAGGGTTCAGAAATGCTGCAGCAGGGTTGGGGTGGGATAAAGCCTGACCTTGGTCTGGGCTCACAAGGAGGGTGTGGATGTTGTCTGCACCAATAAAGCAGTGCTGGATTTAGGAAAGATCATTTGATACGTGGAGATTTCCTTTTGGGACTAGTTCAGCTTGGATGAATCCCACTGCATGAAATGAGGGGGAGAAAAAATTTCAAATTGATGAGACATTGCATTTAGTCATTGCTTGTGTTTGAAAATACAGCAGGGGAAGCATGGTTGAGGTTAAAAGGTGGTGAACACATATGCTTCTACTCACCTGGAAAATATTTAGCAACTTTTTTTGAGGCGGATGGTGCATTTCAAACTTTCCTGCCTGAATAAGGAACATAAAAACTCCCCAAATATTAATGTTATTAGATGAGATAAAGGTGGGGTTTCTTTTGCCTGATAATCTGTAAATGATGTCTTCTTCCAAGGAAGAGTACCAGGAGAGGCCGTGTATTTAGGTTTATGGCTCTCTGAGAAAACAGCTTTTGAGGCAGAGCAACTCTAGCAAAAATCCTGGACTAAAAGAGCTACTTAGAGATGGTTCTTCTCAAAGCAGATGTTCCTTTTGTGTGTATGCTAGTGAAATAAAAATGAAAAAAAAAATTAAATAAACAGAAATAATAAGCAAAAAAAAAAAAAAAAAAACCACAAGTGATTTTTTTTCCCCCACCTACTATCAACAATAACTTTTGTTTTGTCTGCTGTTGTTTAGGAGTCACAGAGCCTATTTTTGGTATCTGTGCTCCAGAAACCAAAGGCACTCAAGTTTGAAAGGAGGGAGGGATTTCTTTTCTTTCCTGACTGGAAGGGGAGCTGCAGGTTCCTCCTTCCTTGCTCTGGTAGCCCAGCACAGCTCTGAGGGAGCACTGAAATCCTCAGGGAGCACTGAAATTTGTTTTTTTGTGGTCATCCTGCATAGTTGGAGTCTGTCATGCTGCAAAGAGAGTGACTAGCAGTCAGAGGGCTGGGGAGGGTCATTAGAAGGAACGTGAAAGAATTCAGCTGATTTTGTGCCCAGATTTTTAGACAAAGAGTTAAAAAATGACTTCTACTTGCTACAGTCATCTCTTTGAATAGACCCATGGGCATCTACACCCCTCTCCCCCTTCTTTATTTCCTAAAAATCAGCCAGCATCCCATCTAGCTAAAGAAGAGAAGAATTCACGCATGGATGGTGCCAGAATGTTACTGCATCATATGGAGTGTAATTATGTGTAATATCTAGAAGCTGATAAGTGTTCACACAGACCTTCATTCATCAAGAGAAAACCAGTCCAACCTCCTAATGCTGAGTATCAGGATCCCATTGAATTCCTATTTAAACTGCTTACACTTGTCTTGTTCTCTTCCTGTACAGCAGCAATTCTTTTCCCTGAGTCCAGAGGGGCTTATTTCTTCTGGCTGTTGTGTTGCTGAGGACAGGAGGGAACAGTCTCCACCCATTGTTTCGTGCATTTGAAGTTGTTCTGCTGACAGAGCTTGTGTCTAGCAGCCAGAGTCCCCAGTTCCAAGTGCAGAAAATATTAATTGAGCCCAAAGGGTGGCTGAGAAATTCCAACATGATCTTAAGAAAATAAAACTTTAGTAGCCACTGTTAGAAATTTCAGTCTGAGGAGCCTGGGAAGATGAGTCTGTTCCATACCTGCTGGATGTTCTAGGGACACAGGAGAGCCATGGGTATAGACGTGGAGGAGTGCTAAAAAAAATAAATTAAATCCCACAGTGTCTCAGCAGCAGCTGAAACAGGATGCAGCTGAAGAGGGGACACATTCCTTCTCCTTGTGGCAGAATTCACATTTCAGAAATGTGATGTCCCAGGCTTCTGTGCCTTACAAAATTCAGAGGAGAGGATTTGGGCTCTGCAGCATCTGTGTGCTGGGCAGAGCCTGCGGGAGCTGGGCTGGGCAGGCTGCAGGAAGGACCACTGCCAGGGGATCCATCCATCCCTCCATCCATCCATCCATCCATTCATCCATCCATCCATCCATCCATCCATCCATCCATCCATCCATCCATCCATCCATCCCTGTCCATCCATCCATCCCTCCATCCATCCATCCATCCCTCCATCCATCCCTCCATCCATCCATCCATCCATTCATCCATCCATCCATCCATCCATCCATCCATCCATCCATCCATCCATCCATCCATCCATCCATCCATCCCCTGTCCATCCATCCATCCATCCCTCCATCCATCCATCCATCCTCCATCCCTCCATCCATCCATCCATCCACCATCCATCCTCCATCCATCCATCCACTCCATCCATCCATCCTCCATCCATCCATCCATCCATCCATCCCATCCATCCATCCATCCATCCATCCATCCATCCATCCATCCTCCATCCATCCCTCCATCCATCCATCCCCCATCCATCCATCCATCCATCCATCCCTCCTCCATCCATCCATCCATCCCTCCATCCTCCATCCATCCATCCATCCATCCATCCATCCATCCATCCATCCATCCATCCATCCATCCATCCATCCTTCATCCATCCATCCATCCATCCATCCATCCATCCATCCATCCATCCATCCATCCATCCATCCATCCATCCCCCATCCATCCATCCATCCATCCATCCATCCATCCATCCATCCATCCATCCATCCATCCATCCATCCATCCATCCCTCCACCCAAACATCCCCAGGGGCTGCCGGAGCACGGGCCGGGCTCTGCCCAGTGCTGCCAGTGCCAGTAGCAGCAGCAGTGCCCATCAAACCAAGGGCAGCAAGGTGCAGGGCAGCAGGAGGAAGAACTTGTGTCCCTGGAGGGGCAGAGCCCTGGAACAGCTGCCCAGGGAGGGCCTGGAGTGTCCCTGGCTGGAGACACCCCAGCCCAGCTGGACACTTTCCTGTGCCCCTGCCCAGGGCTCCCTGCCTGGGCAGGGGATGGACCAGGTGATCTCCAGACATCCCTTCCTAACCCAAATATCCTGGGATTCTGTGTCTTTGAAGGATTTCTTAGTTCATCATCTAAATCCTTCCATACAGCAACACCAGGGCAGAGCTCTCTAATTATTTATGACTTACTAAGTAAGGACGAATAACATTTGCTCCACAAATGCCTTAATCTAATTAATATATTGGGGTAACTGCCCAATTAAGCAGTTCATTAAAACCTCAAGGAACCTGACTGTATGCACAGGAAAATGCTTTACACATATTACTGAAAAGCTCTATTTGGGATTTGCCTACAGGGCAAAAATATATTCGTTATTTCCCTGCAGGGCTGTTATACAGTTGGCTTTACATCAGTGTGTGGAAAATGTGGAATTGTGATAATTGTTCACCTTCTTCCCAACAGTACAGTTGCTTAATTTCATGGGGGTTAACATCTAAATGGAAGCATGTGTAAGAAAGCAGCAATTTCATTTAAAAAATAAAAGTTTCTAGGAGTCTATAAGCTTATTGCAGAAGACACATAAAAACTTGGCCTCTAGAGAGGGTTGAGACCTTGAGCATTGGTTTTTTGTACTTCACTCCAGAGATGTAAATCCCCCATGAGGTGCACATAAACCTGATGATTTTAAAGCTGTGTTGTAATGATGAGGGACCTCTTGCCTGCATGGCTCTGGTGCCACTGACAGCCCTTTGCCTTTTCCAGGTAGAGCAGGGAGAGCAAAGCTGGGGCAGTTAAACCCCAGGGACACAAAACACAGTGCAGGACTTGTCTGGGACTGGACCTGGGGAATCCTGGATCTTACCAGTGGCTGAAGTTCCCCACCTGCCATTCCCACACTCTTCCATGGTTTCCCTTCAGGATTTTGGTGCTGCGCCTCGGGAATGCTGCTCCAGATGTGTTTTCCAGGCAGTCTGATTGCTTTAGCACAACATTCCATGGAATTAGCAGTGCTCCTAGGTGTCTAATTCTGATCAGAAAACTCCCTGTAAAGCATGTACAAAATAAATACTTGTGCTGTTATTACAAAATGTACTTACTCTAGGTTTTTCTTTCTAGTTCATGGTTTAATTCTTTATTAATCTTTGTTTCAGTGTTCATAGATGAGAGGCAGACTGGGCTGCTAGATTTGCTCTAAGCTGTCTTAAAAAAGACTTTTGAGTGAATATGTCCCACAGGGTGTGATAAAATAAAACCTAATGTGCTTTAGGCCAGTATAAACACTGCAAAATTGAAACCTTTCGTCTTGCTGGAGTCATCACTGGAGGAGCTTTCCAAAAGTGCCAGGAAATCATTTTGTGTGTCTGATTAACCCTGTCTGAGCAGCAAAACCATTAGCAGCTGATTAGATAAAATGGTCCCCACTTTGGGCTTATCTATTTATTTACTTATTTTATTTTTAAACCAGTTTTTATAGCAATATTACAGAGTACTGAAATTAATTGCTCTAAGTGTTTCTGGCTGAATCACAGGATCCAAGCTTCTCTGTGAGTCAGAACATGCCTGGCTGTGTTCGCAATTACCCTGTGCTCACAGCCTGGGCTTTTTGTTTGCCTCTGGAGTATCTCTGTGCCTGGGCTCACTGGGGGGGTGTGCAGAAATATGGAATATTGGCTCTTCCCAGGGAACTGAGCTGCTCAGCCTGGGCCCAGAGGGGTGATTTTCAAAGAGATGGTGACAGTCTGGGGATGCTCACTTGGCCTTGCCTGGGTTCATTACCAAATTGATGTTCCAAACATTAAACCAAATTGCATTTATCTTCAGTGAAAGTATTAAGTATTATCAGGAAATCTGGAGTGCTGGACTTTGGGGTTTTTCTCGCTGAAGTATCTCAAGTGCTGATCAATTGCAATCTAGTAAAACGAGAACACGTTTTGCTCATTATGTTCAAAATAGTGATTTGTATTCTTTTCTGTAATTATGTAGGCAAAGCAGACTATTGTTACACCAAGGATGAATTTGACCTATTCCTCACACATCTGCCAAAATTTTCATTTATTTGGCTTCTCCTTTTATCAGAGTATTTGATTTCTTTTTTTTTTTTTTTTTTTCTTTTCTTTTTGAAGACTCAACCTTCTGGCATGAATTGCAGATGGGTTGTGGTTTTATTTTAAATGCTAGAAAAATGTTATTCTGCTGTGGTTGGAGGACAGACTAATTAAAATTATTGTTCCAACTCCTTCATAAGGAAATAAGACCATAAGTGGAGATGGAAACAGATATCAGAGGCTATTGTTACTTTATTTGGATTTTTGTTGTTGAGCACTTCTCCTTTGGAAGTGTTTTGACTGGTGAGCTGAAGCATCCTGCTTTCTTTGTGGTTGAGGGAGAGGGAGTGGAGGTTTTAATCTGGCAATTATCTCCCTTTCCTGAGGGCATCCTGCTGAGTTTTGAAGTTTTCTCTTACCCTGGAAGTGAGTGACTGCACTGACACAACTGTCAGCTTACAAGCCCAAAGCACAGGGCATCAAAAAGAAGAATAAGCTATTTAAAGTTGAAAGTTGCCATTTTTCTCTCCTCCCATGCAGTTGGTGTTGCAGTATTTGGTTCTGATTAAAATGTAGCCTGAGGTTTGATGTCTGCATGGAGCAACACTCTTTATCTGGCACATTATTTAATCTACTGAGCACACAAACTGGTATGTTTAGTGCAGCAGGCTTTAAAATCAAGTTGATTTTTTTTTTTAATGCACAAATTCCTCACTGTGAGAGAGTATCAACAAAATGCTGTAGCAGTCGCTGCCTGAAAGAGCTGAGCATGCTTGCTATGTTGGTGTGTGGAAGCCTGTAATGACAACATGTAAAAGTAAGTGAGATCAGAGGGACAGAAAAACAACAAACTTCAGAGTATCTGTAACAAAGCTCCAGCCCCATCCTTTCCACCCTGTAAATAACAATCAACTGTTATTCTCCAGGGCATTACAAATCTGACTGCACTTTTTTCCTCTCTTCTTGGCTTGGCTATTTATGAGTTTATTGAAAATGTTTACTGAAAAGGTCCCTTCTGCTGCTGGCAGTTGGTTGCCAATTCTTGTTTTTACTGCCCTAGCCAAATGGTCCCTCTGTTTTGCAGAACATCACCTGGGCTTCTCTGAGCTGAAGGGAAGGGAAATGCTGGGAAATTTGGAAAAGAGTTTCTGATCTGCTGTCAAGAGTGACAAAACATTGACTAGAAGTACTGTGAGCAAATTGTTTGTAAAATGTACCAGGGAAAAGTAAGAAATATCAATGAGATTACAAACTGATAGTGTGGAAGGACTATTTTAAAATTCCATTTGTTGCAAAGCTGGCGTGGGGAAGAGACAGAATTGTATGTTCCTATTAGGAAAAAGAGTGCCTTTAGCAACAAATAATGTTGGCCAAGGCTCTGGTGACAAGTTCTATTTGTGTCCTTGTGGTGGTTCTGCAGCAATTACCAAAGACAAGTTTGCTGAAGGAAAAGATAAATTCTGCCCATGGCCGCTCCTATTTCTACTAAATATTAGGGTTCCACATTCTTGTCATACTGCTGGGACCTCACCACCCTTGGCTCAGGAAGGATATTTAAGCAGCTGCAGCCTACTTTTTTTGGCTGCCTTATTCCAGGCCCTTCTTTCCTTAGCCTGTTTTGCCTTCTCCTGGAAATGGTTTTCCTTAACCAGCCCAGATTTGCACCATGGCTGAGGTTTCCAAAGAAGATCCCACAGGCAGCAACTGGGGAGCCCAAAAGCCCCATCACAGAATCATGGAGTGGCTTGGATTGGAAAGAACCTTCAATCTGAGGGACCTCTTGTTCCAACCCTGCTGCATGGGCAGGGACTCCCTTCCCTTCCCTTCCCTTCCCTTCCCTTCCCTTCCCTTCCCTTCCCTTCCCTTCCCTTCCCTTCCCTTCCCTTCCCTTCCCTTCCCTTCCCTTCCCTTCCCTTCCCTCCCTTCCCTTCCCTTCCCTTCCCTTCCCTCCCTTCCCTTCCCTTCCCTTCCCTTCCCTTCCCTTCCCTTCCCTCCCTTCCTTCCCTTCCCTTCCCTTCCCTTCCCTTCCCTTCCTTCCCTTCCTTCCCTTCCCTTCCCTTCCCTCCCCTTCTCCTTCCCTCCCTTCCCTTCCCTTCCCTTCCCTTCCCTTCCCTTCCCTTCCCTTCCCTTCCCTTCCCTCCCTTCCCTTCCCTTCCCTTCCCTTCCCTTCCCTTCCCTTCCCTTCCCTTCCCTTCCCCAAACTTCCCTTCCCCAAACTTCCCTTCCCCAAACTTCCTCAAACTTCCCTCAACTTCCCTTCCTTTCCCTGAACTTCCCAGAACTTCCCTTCCCTGAACTTCCCTTCCCAGAACTTCCAGCCCAGCCCAACCCAGCCCAGGCCAGCCCATGATTAATTTCCACCAGGTTCCCACCTGTGCTCCCAGGAGGGCTGGTTCCTGTCTCTCTCTGCCCTGCTGAGCACACTGAAATGTTGGTGTAGGAACACTCCCCCGAGGAGGTCCAGCTTGACTAGGAGCAGCAGTCCTGCCAGGGGGTGTGAAGCTTGGTGCAACACACATTTGACAAAATATTTTTGTTAAGTCTCTTAGTCTAGCTTCCGCCACCTCCGTAAATAACTGCTTTTCATTTTTCTAGCGACTCCTGTTCACAGTTCTGACACATACCCAGTCCAAGCTGTTGCATGCTATAATCTGCTAAAATTTCTGGCAAAACTTGGCACTGTTCTTTTTCTTTTTTCCCCTTTTATTGACAGCATGGATGCTCTCTCCAAAACGTAGAGAGGAACAGCACAATTTGTGAGGGTCAGATTTGACTTTGGATGGGAACACGCTGTTGCTGTTGAAGTCTATTGAAGCCTGGGGAAATGTCTGATGGCAGAATTTCATTCCTTAGCAGAAAGATGTCACACAGGCCATTGATTTGGCCTTGTGGAAGAAATCTGATGTGATCTAGACCATAGCTGGAGGGCACAAGGCCTTACTTTTGTCTGTTGTATGGAGTACAAGAACATTTTGTGTTTTTATTGCCAAGCCCCTGATAGCAAAAAAGCAGCAAACCCCCTAAAGTGGTGGATGTTATATATAGAGCTCATTTCTCCCAGCACAGCCAGAAATCCTGAAGTTAGCATAACTCACTTCAATGGTGACAATTCTGTCATTTTTTCAGCATTTATGTGTTACTGGATTTACTAGGCCAGCTGTACCTCTCACTCTACAAGTGCTGTAAATCTGTGGTAACGAGTTTGGAAGAAAGCCAGAGGCATTTACCAGTCACAGAGAGGACCTGGCCCCCAATTAGCTGCTCGCTCCTGGGCAATCTTCATTAACCACAAGACATCAAAAGCAATATCCTGTCACTTTTTGAAGCAGGTTGGAAAAAATGGTTTAATTTTCCAGGGGACAAAAGAAACAGCCTGGTCCATAATATCAGTTTTGCTGCTGAAAGTTAAGGCAGAATGCGTTGGAGTCACTGTGAGAGGCAGAGTTGAGCACCCTGACAACTGTGGGAATGACCTTTGAGAGGCTGTGGAAACCTCTGAGAACGTCCTGGAGACGACAAAAGAGGTAAATTTTTAATTGCAGATGATGTGGAGGGAAAACTGAGGGTACAGAGCACCCCAAGAAAAATGAGGGAAGATTTGCTGACCTTGGTTCAATTTTCATTATCTTGGGAAGAGCCTTTTGAAAAGAAAAAATGTGAAGAGAGACACTAACAAAGCTGGAATATTTATTGTTAAAATCATGTGACTGAGGAACTTAGGAATGATCAGGAGCTGGTGAGGACCAGGAACAGTGGGCCAGCATGCAGATTGAGGGGAAATTGGGGAAAAATATTTAGATGATGCCCTATGCTCTGAACTGTAGAAGGAATGAGGAAGAGGAATGGCTGGACCTGGCTCTCAGTGTTCTGGTCTTGTTGATAAAGTGGAGATTGGTCAAAAACGGGGCTTTAGGAATCTTGGAGGTCTTTTTCAATCTAAAAGATTCTGAAACTTCACTGTAGAAATAAAAGAATCGCTTAAAATAAGATTTTATTGTTAAATATATTTTCTGCATACTGCCAAGCTGGGTTTATTTATTGATTTTTCTGGTGCTAATTTTTATTTCTATTCTGAAAAACAAATAAAGAAGAGATCATTCTTAATAAATCCATTACTCTCTATTAGTACTGGGAAGCAAATAGCATCACTGAGGCTACTTGAGATAGATCTGTGCACCCAAAAGCAAGTTGTGCTTCCCATCCAATTGCTGACAAATTTGGCTACAAGCACTGGGGGTCTTTCTTCAGGAATGTTGGGGACAGCCCAAAAATGTCATGGAACCTGGACAAAACCCATCCTCAGAACCCTCTTCTCCTCTAGAAGTTTCAGACTGAATTGGTCACAGGTTTTCTTCCCTTCTACTGCTACACATAATTCCTTGTGTGCCACGAGCCAGCAGCCCAAACAGCTGACTGAGAACAGCTTCTTCCTTCGCTGGCACTGCTTGCAAAAGATTTTGCAAGTTATCTGCACTTTATATTTTAAGTATGCTATAAGGTTTGATGATTTCAAACAGTATAATTTCATACATTTTTATGGAGAGTCTTTTATATTTTGCAGTGCCCCTGTTAAGAAACGACCGGAATGCAAAAATATCTTTGGAAATGTATGGAGCACACAAAAATAATTTCATAATAATTTGTGCAGAAGACAAACTCCTGCTTCAACAAAAGCAGTAAAGAACCTGTTTATGCCCAGTGCCTGAGACTTTGTATTATTTTTATTATTAAACAGAAAATGTCCCATCCTGGGTGAGTAAGGGAGATTTTTACCATCCCTCCCTTTGGAATTATTTTCATTGCAGGGATATGTTGTATTGGTGAATTTCTCAATATAATGGTTTATTGTGTCCAGCCCTGGGCCAGCCCAGGAAGGAGCTGGAGCTGCTGCAGCCAGGCCAGAGGAGGCTCCAGGATGGGCAGAGGGATGGATGGAGCAGCTCTGCTGGCAGCCAAGGCTGGCACAGCTGGCACTGCTCCCCCGGGCAGGAGAAGCTTTGGGCTGAGCTCAGGGTGGCCTCGCAGGGCCTGAAGGGGCTGCAGCAAAGAGGGACAGAGACAATTGCCAAGGGCTGCAGGGACAGCCCCAGGGAATGGCTCCCAGGGCCAGAGGGCAGGGCTGGCTGGGACCTTGGCACTGAGGAATTGTTCCCTGGCAGGGTGGGCAGGCCCTGGATCCCTGGCAGTGCCCAAGGCCAGGATGGACACTGGGGCAGGGGAAGGTGTGCCTGCCATGGCAGGGGTGGAATGGATGGGTTTTATGATCCTTTCCAACCCAAACCATTCTGTGATTGTATGATTCTTCTGATAAATATGAAACCACTTCAGGTTTTTGTTTTACATTCAACAACGCCTTGCCATGTTCCTTCTCATAAGTTTTACACAGATTGTTACAGTTCAGATACCCCAAACTTGCTGCCTGTTGAAAAGAGGATATGCAGCATCCAAATTATAAAGTCATGACTAATATTTGTCACCTGTGTTTCAGAACATAAACCCATTAAATTCTCAGAACTCTCTGGCACCTTGCAGTCCAAAATCAACAAGATACTTGGCCCTTCCATGTGTAACTTGAAGGCCAATGCTTTAATTTTGCTAAAATATGGGGAGCTGCAGTGACTCACAAGAATAAACAGTACTTGGAATTTGTTAAAGAGTCATTAAAAGTTACTTGATATGAACATTAATATTTTCTTTGAGTTATTTAATATTGCGGACTTGAATTCATGACAATATCAACTGAGAAGTAAATGTGGCACTGAAAGTGATTTATTCTTGCAATAATGGAAAAATCTTCTGGTAAGGAATGTGTAGGGATCAGAGAGTTTAACAGGAGATGAATGTTAGAAAAATATAAAATAAATAAATAAATACTTTACTTTCTTTGGGTTTTTCCTCAGCCAATCCATGTCCATTGAGTTCAATGACAGTAGGATCAGGTGCACCTCCTTTAAACCAACCTTCATTAATGCTCTGAGGGAAACAATGCTGCTCAAACAAGTTCCAGGGGGACAATCCTTTTTCTCCAATAATGAAAGGAAATAAAAGGTAGAATTTGCTGTGGAAGAAAATTGACAGACAACTTTAATTCAAAGGAATGTGGAAAAACTTTTAAAAATGTTTAAGAACTTAGTATGACATTTCCAAAATACTTTTTACCTTTTCCAGAGGAGCCAGGAGAGTTCCTTCATCTTTCTGAGCATCTTTATTCCCCAGCAAGAAGAACCAAAATGATTTTGATTCAAATCACCATGATGTTTGGTTATGGAAATTTTTATGCAGGAAATGACACATCTTGCCAGAATATGGGCAGAAGTGACTGTGGCAGGTAGTCAGCCCCTGACTGATTCCATCCCAACAGAGCAAATTGATTCAGATATCAAAGAAGGGACAACAAAAAAAATCAAAACCAAACAAAAACTGGTTATATTTCCAATTGGTTTCATTTTAGTGATACCACTTTAGTCTGAATATGACCTTTTCAGTGATAAATGCCACATCCTACACAGTCCTCCCCATGTCACAGTGTCCATCTGCACCATGTTACAGGGAACACCAAAGACTTTTGGCAGAGTGCTTAGAAAAATTTTCAGCTACAAGTGCAGGATTCAACAGCATGTCAATAAACAACGATAATCCCTTTCCTGCACGTGTTCCCTCTCTGGTATAAAAGTGACATTCTTCTTTACCTTTGTTTTTGTGCATGGAAAAAAATATTTTGATTTGAAGTGGGACATGCTATCTTAATAAGTCTGTCCTTATCTTCAAAAGATAGAAATTATGTTTCAGGCAGGTTTGTGAAGATTAATTAAATCACGCTTGCACAACAAAGATTCTTGGGAAAGGGGGTGATAAATATACAGGAATATACCAAATACTTTGGGGTTTATGCCAAAGTGAAAAAGAACTGCACAAGTGTCTTTTAAATAAGATCCTTTTTGTTCAAAAGAGTGGTGTTTACTGACATTTAATCAATTTTTCTAATTACTTTGCAAGTCAGTTTCTGGAATAGGATGGTGGGATAGGATATCCCAAGGTTCAGTTTCCACTATCAATGCATTTATCAAAGTATAAATTACAGGTTAGGAAACTTGGGCTGAGATAGTTATCTTTAAAGCAGATAATCTTGGCCGGGATACTTTAAAGTTTTTATTGGCCTTCCAATGTGAGAAAAAGAAATTGAGACTGATATGAGAAGAGACAGACCTTACAGAGGAGGAGGCTGCAGGACCTGATGGGCTGTCAGTGCATCCTGGGCCAGAAAACGATGACAGCTGAAAATCCTTCCTGAAAACCTGAGGACAGTGAAAGTCTGGATAAAAAAGCTCCTCATGGCACTCAGTGTCACCATTTTTTGAGGAGGGATCTACAGTCAGTAGCTGTGCTGTGTTCTTTATCCTTTCCCTGAGGCAGGCTGGACTCAGTACCTGGCTATTAAGAATTATAAGGATTATTTTCTTCTTATGTCGTTGGTGACTTGCAAATCCTTTTTTTCCTCATTTTCATGTTTGAAAGGCCAGTGTACATGACAGAATGAAGGACATCACTGTGCAGGCTGGAGATTGTTTAAAGCTCTGTGAAATATTGCAGAAATCCCATCTTAATGCAAACTCCAGGAAATAATTTTGTTTTGTATTTAGAGGGGGAGAAAAAAAAATGACATTACCTGAGGCTAGAAAGTAATACAGTAACAGAAAAAAGTCCCTACAATAGTAGCTCTAAAAATGTACTTCTAACAGAGAAAAAGGACACTGGTAATGTTTTTTATGCAAAAACCAAACTATATTAATATTGCTTAAGCTGTTTTTCTTCTTGCCAGCCACTGTAACAGTCTTAAGAAAATGTGGAAACATCTATTTAACATTTAATAAACATCCCTGCTTTTCTGCTTTTTTAGATTTAACACTATTATGTAGCCCTGTTCCAAGACATTTCCTCTTGATTTATCCTGGGCTAAGCAAGAATAACAAAGTCGAGATCTTGGTGAAAGACACGAAATGTGAATTACTGCCAGTTGTCTGCAGAGATAAGCCTGAGAGGTCTGGAGGTTATCAAGGAGGAGTTTGGCCATGCAGAAGACAACATTGGGAAAGTCAGGCTTGACCTGGACCTTACCTGGAACTTGCTGACCTGACAGAGCCACTGGCAAAGGTCTGGGAAAGACTTCGGGCAGAGACTGTCTCACTAAACCTCCCAAGGTGAATGTGAGAGCTGTTCTCTCTTTCTTGGAGCTCTTGCAACACCTTTTTACTCCTCCTGCTGACACCCCAGTATTCCAGAGAAAAACTCACTGCCTTGGCTGCTTGAATGTGTCCGTGTCCAGCTGGGGAATAACATAGATAAATATAAATACCTAAATTTATATAAATATAACTCCCACTTTTAGAAGGTGGGAGTGTCAGGGTTTTGCCCTGCTTCCAGACAGTGGTCATTTTGGTTTTGGCTTTTGTTTTTTTTTAAATAAAACATAGTAATTTCAGTTTATTCCCTCTTTTGGGTTGGACAAGACTGTTGCTGCCCAAGCCACTTACAAGAAGCTGCTTTCTGCAGATTGAGAGGTTTTATAGAGAAGATTCACATATGTAGCATGAGAGGTGCAAAAGTGAAAGACTGTTTGTCAGATACCTGCAGCCTCATCAGCCCTGCACTTACCTGAAAATGCTTTTTACTTTCTACATTGCTCCAAGTGATTAATTAAAAAAAAAAAATCTTACTGTGATATACCACCCTAATTTTGTACTGAGACTACATTAAAATGATTTTTTGCTAAAAAAAGATCGATCATAATTACCTAATCATGCTGATGATGAGGTAATGAAAAATTATAGTTATTTTAATCTGTTTAAACTATATATATATATATATATATAATACCATAGTAATACATATAGTTTATATATATAGTAATATTTTTGTAGTTTATATAGATAACTATATAACTATAGATATAGATATATATAAAGTTGCTGTTTATAAAGTTTGCTGTCAGTTTATTAAGCTGCAGCTTCAATTTTTCCTCTCCCTTTCTGAGGGTTCAGAAGCAGAATAAAAAATGTTTTATTCTCCTCAGGCAGACTTACCTGTTTTAAAATTCAAAGATCATATATTTGTATAGTTTGAGCATCAGCAAGAGGAATGACATGCCTGTGCCTTGCCACACAACCCCCCTGACATCTTGCAATCCCAGTTCTGTAATGACGTGTCTGTTACAAGGATGAAAAGCAGAAGTGTGCTACAGGGAGTGAGAAAGATCTGCTGACCTGGAACCAGTCAAATCTGCAGAGACGATGAGACTGAGTAATGCATGAGCCAGGAGCACCACTTAACAAAGCATAAATTAAAACTTGGGAGAGATCAATTTATTAAATGTGTAAAGCATCTGCGATTCCTACTTTGAAAAGCACTTCAACACTCCTAAAAATGAGGCATGTCTCAAAGCAAGATCTAATGGCTTTGGGAGATCCATAAATTTCAGTAACAATGCTCCTTTGAGCACCGATGAACCTAAGCTGTGCATACAGTATAAAGAATTCCGTTAAAAATTCACTTCCCATGTAGGTGGACAAAAGAGCTGTTTTTTTCATAGATAATTTGGAAGGGGGGATTGCAATTTCCCTGATTGTGATTTCAGCTCATTTTTAGTAGCAATTTGCAAATTTTTAACATGGAAAAAGGAGGGGAAGGGATGGCACCAGAGGGACCTGACAGCCTGGAGAGGTGGGAAGCTGTTGAAGTTCAACAAGTACTGCTGCTGCACTCAGGCCAGGGCAACCCCTGGGGCTGATGCAGGCTGGGGATGATGTAGGATGCAGTGATTATGATTATGAGGATGACTATTATTACATTTATTGCCAATACAGTTTCTACACAACAGCTCTATCATCTATTACCCACTGTTGAGGTATATTCAGGTTTGGTCCCTGCTGTTGAATTAGAAGCTTCAGTGAGATCCTCCCCCATCTTTCTAAACTACTCAGAGAAGTCTCAGATTAGTCTCAGATTTTGGTCACAGTTTTTAAAGGGTTACAGTTCAAGCAGGTTCAGCTGAAAACACACAAATTTACTGTCTTTGCCTGTGCAGAATTCACAATTGCAAAGCACCCATGGAGTAGATTTTACTTTTTGCAGACCAGTGTGCACCAAAGACAATTGCAAACATCTAAAGAGACCACAAAGGAGATGGAGAGAGACTTTTGTCAAGGACATGGAGTGAGAGGACAAGAGAGAATGGCTTTAAAGAAGTTTAAGGGAGGAATTCTTCTCTGTGAGGATGGGCAGGCCCTGGCATAGGGTGCCCAGAGCAGCGGTGGCTGCCCTTGGAAGTGTCCAAGGCCAGGTTAGACACTGGGGCTTGGAGCCACCTGGGGCACTTGTTCCTGCCCATGGCACAGGGGCACTGGATTGCCTTTGAGGTCCTTTCCAATCCAAACAGATGATCTTGGGTGCAAAGACACTTTTCCTATCTAGTAGCCTGTAAATGTAGCAATGATCTTTGAAGACACTCTATTAGGGTCTTCTACACTTCTCCATCTTGCAGGTGAATCTCATATAAGTAATCTAAAAGCAGTAGTTACAGTCAGTGGGGCTGTGGTTTGCTTTTCAGCCCTGTGAGATCAGCATGATTCCTTCTCTCTTCTCATCAGTTTTGCTGATGTGGAAGTCACACTGATGTTACCTGAATTGGAATGATACAAAACTGGCCATACAGGAAGAGAATCAGGGTTTGATTGTTGTCGGTACCACTTAGCACTCTTTGTTGCAAATAAATGCCCTTTGAGAGGGCAAGGTATGATCTGCTGTCCAAACCTAAGACTTTTGAGCTATTTGCCCTGCAACAATACCTCTGGACAGCTTTCTTTAAAGACATAATTGTAAAATTCCGTACTTGGGTGTAAGCAAGTACAGCATTGTCAAATGCTGTACTTGGGTGAGAAATAGCTTTTTCACTGTTTTTATCAGGTCACATAAGTACACGTGTGTGAATACATGTACAACACACACACAGAAGTTTCATCTACGGGTGGACAAATCCATGGCACTTTTTTGAGCAAAGCCATCAATATCAGACCTTTTCCATAAGGATATTGCTGTAGGAGAGTGACTACAGTCATTAGGATCAAATTTTCCTGGTAAAAAGAGAAGAATAGGACAAAAAAATATTTTCCTTCAGATAGCCATTCCTATCTATCTGCTTACTTTGTTTATGGCACAACCACTAAGAAAATAACAGTGAGAATGCCTGGAATGAAAAATCAGCAGGTTTTAAAAAAATTATAATCTGTTCTTTATTAAGTGAAATGAAGTTGTCTTGCTCAGAATATAGACTTTATATCTCTGGAGTGCAAGCGCATCAAAGAGGGCATGATTTTTGTTTTCCTGAAGTCATTGTAGTAACCTTTACTAACTTCCCTAGTACTTTGGAAGAGAGAATTGTTTTAGTGCGTTGCTCCTGCTTGCCTGAGATTTATCTCTAGGATGTAAAAAAACCCCTGCAATAAAATTGAAGAGGAGGTTTGGAAAAAAACCCATTATATTCTGGATTTATAGCCAAATAATGGCCTTAATGCTGATTGCTGGTCGTTGATGGTAATTTCTCTGGATGCTAGGCTTTATTATCATTGTAAATCTAACTGGACTGTAACATAATTTGCAGTTGCAATGTACATATAAATGCTGTTTGTGTTCAGCTCATGTGGGTCTTGCTAGAATCAGCCCAGCTGCAGTGATCCAGCCCAGCTGGGGGTTACATTTCCTGGCTGCAACTTTAACTGTCTTTCTCTTCTCTTTCTTTCTCTTCCCTTTCTCTCCCCAGTTCAATAAAACCCAAACAATTGGCTTTGCCACATGGTCTCCAGCTGGAAGCCCCATGGCCGGGGCTGCTCTAGCCTTTGGTGGCTCAAGGAGTGCAGAGTGACCTTTGTGACACAGGCACTTGTGTCACAGCCGTTGGTGACGCTGCGGGACACTGTGGTGCCAAAGCCCTCTGTGACACGGCAGAGCCCTGCCTGGCTGGGGGTATATAAGGGACGCTGCGGCTCCCCTGGGCTGGGCAGTGCCAGCAGCGCGGCCGTGTCGCCGTGTCCCGGCCTTGTCTGTGCCACGGCACTGCAGCCATGGACAAGGACGAGGCAGAGCCCAACTCCCAGCCCAACTCCCAGTCCCCCCAGCCCTCACCCAGCCCGCAGAGAGCCCAGGCCTTGAGCGGGGGGCAGGAGGAGGCCGAGAGGGGCTCAGGGGGGCCAAGGACAGGGAGGAGGGGGGCCCTGCAGGGGCACCTTCTCTTTGTCCCGTTCAACACTGAGGAGGAGCCAGAGCTCTCCCAAGGGGAAGGGAACAAAGGCCAGCAGGGGACTCCAGGGGAAGGCTGTGCTGAGCCACAGCTGTCCCCAGGAGGTGCCTGTAGCCTCCTGGATTGGGATGAAGGCCTTGAGCCAGAGCTGTCCCAAGGGCCATCCAGGAGCTACTGGGACTTCTCAGAAGAAGGCAGGGAGCCAGAGCCCTCCCCAGCAGTCTCAGACTGGGAGAAGTGCAGGGAGCAACAGCTGTCCCAGGGAGACAGCTGTCCCAAAGATCCCTGCCGAGAATTCTCCGACTGGGAAGAATCTCCTGAGCGGCCGCTGTCCCCAGGAGAAGGCACAAGCCAACAGGGACTGTCTGAGTGGAATGCTTGTGTCAAGCAAGAGCTGTCCCAAGAAGAAGTCAGTAGCCAAACAGAGGTTTCTGACAGGGAAGAAGGCAGGGAGCAGGGGCTTTGCGGACGAGAATCCCTAAGCTCCCCCAGAGTGTCAGACTGGGAAGGACAGAGCCCACAAGAGCTGTCCCCCAGAGAGGGTGGCAGCTACGAAGAGTACTCAGACTGGGAAGAGCACATTAGTGAAGAGGTGCCCAAAGGCAAAGGAAAGAAAAAACCCTTAGAGCAGCCCAGCAGGAAAGACGACCGAGAGCTGTCCCCGCAGAGCTGGGAATCCAGAAACGTCCTGAACCCCTGGCTCAAGGCCTGGCTGCAGGAGGGCAATGACTGGGACAGAATCAGCGTCCTGGATCAAAATGAGGGAGATGAGGAGCCCAAGCAGGAAAGACTGGCAGCATTAGCCCAAGATGGGCTCCCTGTCCCACAGGAGGTTCGGGTGCAGCGCCGGGCACCGGAGCCGTGTTGCCGAGAGCGGCTGCGAGCCGGGCCCGGCCCTGCGGCAGCCCGAGCCCCCGCGGGACACGCACGGGAGAGCCCCGGGCAGGGGGAGCCCCGCAGGAAACGCCGCCGGCTCTTCGGGCGGGCACTGCGGGCTCTGCGGGGGCTGTTCCGCTGCCCCTGCCTGGCGGCACGCCCGAGCATTAGCGCCCGCCGCCAGCGGCAACCGCGCCCGCAGATGGCGCGGCCCGCGGCCCGCACGAGGAGCCGCACGGGCGGCCTCGCCCCCGCGTCCCTGCGGGCCCGGCCGGCCCCGGCCGAGGGCAAAGGGCACCGTGGGGCCGGACCCAAAGCCCCGGCCCTGGGGGACGCTCCCTGCCGGGGGCTCCGGCCGCATCCCGGCCCCTCATCCGGCTGCCGAGGCACCTTCAAAGCCATGGCTCCCGCTGCCGGCCTGGCACCGCCATCGTCAGCCCTGAGCCCTGTCCCCAGGGCCCACAGCCACACGGCTCCTGCCCCTTCCAGGGACACTGACTCCAGCTCCTCCCTGCGGGAACTTCTGCCCTGACCACCCTGCCAGGGAACAATTGTTTCTGATATTGTATCTGCAACTCCCCTGCTGGGATCCAAGGCCGTTTCCTCTCACCCAGAAAGGATTCCGTGGTGGCCCTTTGGTATTTTCTCCATGGGGATCAGGCACGCAGGAGGTGTTGCTCCCAGGACATGACCTCACAGTGCCGGACTGTGACCTGTGACACACACAATTTCATACAAAACCAAATAAAACTGGGGTTAAAAGTAGTAGTCGTGTAGAAAAATTCCCAAAACCCTAAAAAAAAAACCCTCAAGAAAAACCCCACAAAAACTCACAAAAAGAATAGAAATAGGAAAAAAAAAAAAAAAACCAATAAGAAGAAGCTGAGGCAGATGAAAAAGCAGTAGTACTACACAAGAATAAGGAGAAGAATAGACACATGAACAGGAATAGGAATAATAAGAATACATCTAGAACTAAAAATAAGATTAATAAAAAGAATGCGAAAATAATCAGACTATGAGTAGAAATTACAAAAACAATAAGAGTAAGAATAACAAATAAGATTAAAATAAAATTTAAGGAAGTATAACAAGAAGCAAAATAACAACATAAATAAGAACAAAAGTATAAAAAGAAGAGAATGTATAACAAGATCAAGAAGAAGAACAAGAATACCTAATTAAAACAAGAATGAGAGCAAGAACAAAAAGTATATATAGAGAAAACACAAGAAGAACAAGAACAGGAACTATACAACGATAAGAACAAGAACAGAAACAACAAGGAAAAGAATAACAAGAATAGCAAGAAAAAAAAACCAAAAAACCAAGACCAAGAAGAAGTATAAGATGAAAAAGGAAGAAATAATAAGGAGAAGGAGGAGAAGGAGCAGGAGAAGAAAAAGAAGAAGAAGAGAAGAAGAAGACCAAGAAAAAGAAGAAGACCAAGAAGACGAAGAAGTAGCGTAACAAGAAGAAACAGAGGCAGTGAGGGCGAGTCATCATCCCTCTGAGAGCCCCAAAGCTCTCCCCAGGCTCGCTGCTGAGGCCTTGCAGCACAGCACTGCACGGGATGCAAAGCCATGCAACAAATGCAGAGTCTGCTGCAAGAGCCTGCCTGCACCTTCCCCCAGGCAGGGACAGACACTGGGCCAGGGGAACACCCCACCCGGGTGCTCCCCTGGCCTAGTGTCTGTCCCTGTGCTGAGCTCCGTGCTCTGGGGGGACCCTCAGCACCAAGGAGAGCTGATGGAGAGCGCCAATGGGATGTGCTGGCATGCACGGAGGGGAGAAGTTATTGTCCTAGTCTGTCCCTTTCCTTCCCTCTCTCCCTTCCCTTTCTCTCTCCTCCCCATGTCTCTGCCATGACCATTTCAATCAAACCCACAGCACTGCCTTTGACACAAGGTCTCCCTTGCACCTTCCCTCAGGCCCAGCCCTTCCTGACCTTTTCACCGAGCAGCTCACAACAGGGGGCTGTGTGAGAAATGACTGCTCACTTTAAAATTTAACAGCTTTATAAAACCTGTACAAAAACACAACAAAAGGACTAAATAAGGAGGACCAGGCCTGGGAGCCTCCCTCACGGCTGCCCACCACACGGCTCTCCTCAGGCGAAATGCTTCCCTTTTATACCCCGGGTGGGCGGGTGCTTCAGCCAACCCTGGCCCCTCCCACAGTCTGTCACTCAACTCTTCTTTGCTGCGATTGGAGGAGAATGCTTCCTCGCAACTTGATTGGAGGATCTGGTGGCGTTCTGCTCCACCCCCCTTAGCAACAAGGTGCTGTGCCCCTCCTGTTCCTCCCTGTCCTGGACAGCTCAGGATGGCCCCAGGGCCGAGGGGAGCAGGAGCTGTGGGAGAGCAGAGGGCGCCTGGACTGCAGTGGCGTGACTGCGCACCAGCAGAGCTTCTGTGCCCAGCCACACAGCACCGACCCTGAGCAGTGAGCCAGCCCCCTCCTCATCCTTCCACAGTCGCTGCTAGCCCCCAGGCCGGGGCTGCTCCGGCCGCTCCCAGAGCCTTGGGCCGCTCCAGGGGTGCGGGGTGGCCTTTGTGACACAGGCACTTGTGTCACAGCCCTGGGTGACGCTGTGGGACACTGTAGTGCCAAAGCCCTTTGTGACATGGCAGAGCCCCTGCCTGGCTGGGGGTATATAAGGGACGCTGCGGGCCCTGGGCTGGGCAGTGCCAGCAGCGCAGCCGTCTGTTCCAGATCTCATCTGGGCCCGTGGACATCAGACAGACAGGAGGACAAGGCAAAGCCCAACTCCCACCGCCCTAACCCCTTACCCAGTGGGCTGCAAGAGCAGGCCCTCAGTGGGCAGTGGGCTGCTCAGTCCTGCCCTGTCAGAGACAGTCAGAGGGCAGCTCAATCCTTCTCTCTGTCAGAAACAGGGGCTTTGCCACCATGGACGAGGAGTGCAAAGAGCTCTGCCCATTGGAAGATGTCTGTTGCCAAGAGCGTTGCCTGTGGGAAGAAGTGACTGTGGAAGATCTTCAACAATGGGTAGAAGAAGACCCATGCCTGGAAGTCTCCCCCTGTGGAGCTTGGGCAAAGTGTGGGACAGTGCCGGAGCCATGCCAATGGGACGATGATGAGGATGACATATGCGCAGAGCTGTCCTCATGCTGTGCGCTGTCCCCGTGCCCAGAGCCATCCCCATGCTGTGCGCTGTCCCCGTGCCCAGATCTGACTCCATGTTGTTCGGTGTCCCCACCCTGTGTGCTGCCCCCATGTTGTCCGGTGTCCCCACCCTGTGCGCTGCCCCCATGTTGTCCAGTGTCCTCACCCTGTGCGCTGCCCCCATGTTGTCCAGTGTCCTCACCCTGTGCGCTGCCCCCATGTTGTCCAGTGTCCCCTCCCTGTGTGGTGCCCCCATGTTGTCCAGTGTCCCCACCCTGTGTGCTGCCCCCGTGTTGTCCAGTGTCCCCACCCTGTGTGCTGCCCCGTTGTCCAGTGTCCCCACCCTGTGTGGTGCCCCCATGTTGTCCAGTGTCCCCACCCTGTGTGGTGCCCCCGTGTTGTCCAGTGTCCCCACCCTGTGTGGTGCCTCCGTGTTGTCCAGTGTCCCCACCCTGTGTGGTGCCCCCGTGTTGTCCAGTGTCCCCACCCTGTGTGGTGCCTCCGTGTTGTCCAGTGTCCCCACGCTGTGTGCTGCCCCCATGTTGTCCGCTGTCTCCGTGCCTTGAGGTGGTCCCACCCTGTGTGATGCCTGCGTGCACTGATGCAGTGTCCCTCTCCTGTGCGCTGCCCCCATGCCGTGTGGTGTCCCCATCCTCTGTGCTGCCCCCGTGCCGTGCCGTGTCCCCATCCTGCGTGCTGTCCCCGTGCCGTGCCGTGTCCCCGTGGCCAGACCCGGTCGTGAATCGATGTCATGTGGATGAAGATGTCCAAGTGCACTTCTGCCAAACAGAAAAGTACAAGAAAAAGGGAGACGAGGAAGGAAAAGATGCCGGCTCCCAAGAGGACAAGGGGGCCCAGAAGGGGTCCACGGAGGCTGCTGAGGGTTCTGCACCTGGCCAGCCAAACGAGCCCAGCAACCCAAATAGATCCCAAGGGGAAAAGGAAGATTCTGCTGAGCCAGGGGATGCTGGCACCCAGGAAGGGGAAGCCCCTGCTGAGTAACAGTAGAAGAGTAGTAGTACTAAAAAAGAATTAGGATAAGAATAGGAGTAAGAATAAGAACAGGAATAAGAATAGAAATAAGAATAAGGAAACAATTAGCCTAAGAGTAGAAATAATGAAAGGAATGAGTGAGAAAAAGAAATAAGATTAAGAATTTAAAGAAGAACAAAAAGTATAAAAAGAAGAAGAGCAAGAAGAACAAGAAATATAACAAGAATACCTAGAAGAGTAAGAAGAACAAGAAAAAGCATATAAATAGAAGGAAGGACAAGAAAAACAAGAACATGAAGTATAACAAGAACAACAAGAACAAGATGCAGAAGCAGTGAGGACAAGTCATCATCCCTCTGAGAGCCCCAAAGCTCTCCCCAGGCTCGCTGCTGAGGCCTTGCAGCACAGCACTGCACGGGATGCAAAGCCATGCAAGAGATGCAGAGTCTGCTGCAAGAGCCTGCCTGCACCTTCCCCCAGGCAGGGCAGGGACCTGGGTGCTCCCCTGGCCCAGTGTCTGTCCCTGTGCTGCGCTCCGTGTTCTGGGAGGACCCTCAGCCCCAAGGAGAGCTGATGGAGAGCCTCAACCAGACACGCTGGCATGCACACAGGGGAAAAAATTTCATCCTCCTTTGTCCCTTCTGTGAACTTTCCTGAACTTCCCTTCCTTTCCCTTCCCTGAACTTCCCTTCCCTTCCCTGAACTTCCCTTCCCTTCTCTTCCCGGAAACTTACTTACCTGAATGTCCTTCCCTTCACGGCCAAATTCCCTTCCCAAACTTCCTTCCACAAACTTCCCTTCCCTGACACGTCCATGAACTTCCATTCCCTGTAAACTTATAGACTCGTAAGGTAATGACCGGAAAGCGTTGCTTGGAAGTGCGGTGGAAGGGCTTTGCGTGATTGGAAGGAGGGGAAGGGCCGTGACTAAAGGGAGTTGCCTGAACTTCAAGGACAACAGGGAAAGGGAAGGGCAGGGAAAGGGACAGGGGGCCCCCTTCCTTAACCACCCCTCTCCAATTTTCACTATGTTTTTGTTCCTTTTGAGCCCTGTCACCGTACCCTGCCCTTCTGAGCTTCCCTTCCCTTCCCCTTACCCTTCCCTTCACTTCCACTTCCCTTCCCCTTCCCCTTCTTCCAATTCCACTTCCCTTCCCTCCCTCTTTCACTTCCCTTTCGCCTTCATGCCTGAAACTTGCGTTTGCCGTGACTAACGGGCATGGACTGAAGGCATGTGACCATGCGCTACGGACGAGAGGTAACGGGCCGACAGGCCTGGGCCTTGCCTTGGACGTGCCTTGCCTTGCATGACCGTCCGGCGGAGTGGCTGGAGTGTTATTAGCGGGAGGGAGGGGTAGGGAGGGGAGGTGATGGGGAGGGAGGGGAGGGAGGGGAGGATGGGCATGGGGAGGGAGGGGACGAGAGGGAGACGAGAGAGAGAGAGAGAGCGAGAGTGGAGAGAGAGAGGGAGAGAGAGAGGGAGAGAGAAGAGGCGAGGGAGAGGAGAGGGAGAGGGATGAGTGAGAGTGAGAGGAGAGGGAGAGGGCGCTTTTGCCTCTCTTTCTTCTTTATCTTCTCTCTTTTCTTTCTGTATTTCTCTCTCTTCTCTCTCTCTCTGTCTTTTCTCTCACCACTCTTTTTCATTTTCTTCCCCCCTTTTCTGTCTTTCCTTGTCCCCTCTAGTCAGGCAACTCCCTTTTTTCCCACTACCAATAAATGCTGCACAGATACAATGTTGTCTCTTGTGACTTTATTTCATCCTAGAACGTCTAGTTTTAAAAGAACTCCTCACTGTTCCCTACAGTGGAGCCCTTCCTCCTTCCCTCCCTCCCTTCCTCCCTCCCTCCCTTCCTCCCTTCCTACTTTTCTCTCCCTCTCTCATTTACTGTTAAATAACACCTCCATTAAACCTGGTATGACTAAGAGTGGAAGCTGAGCCTTCCCCCCTGCACAGCTGTACAAGGGACAATGACTTCACAGGTACATGGCACTGCACTTCAAAAACCTTTCCAAAATTTTTTGACAGGAGTTGGCGCACACCTGAAAAAAGTCAACGTCACTCCAAAGCTGTCCATGTCCGACAGCTAAGAGAGAGCCAGAGATGAAAGTCCTTGGATTTGTCACTCTGAGTGTGCTCTGGCCCCAGGGGATCATGTTCCTCAATGTTAATGTGTTTATTTTGTGGTAGTTTTTATCTCGGGTAGCAGTGAGAGTTTAGGGAGAAGGAATAGTAATAGTAATGTACGTTCTCTGACATGTACACACGTAATTAATCACTCTGTGCCAGCCCTGGAAATGGAGCAGAGAAGGTGCACTTGGAGCAGCAGGAAACAGGCCATTTAGAGATATTTGTTGGGCTTTTTCAGCCTGTGTGTGCTGAGTTTAAGTGGGAAAGGCTTATTATATCAATAACTCAGGAAGCAGCAAATAAATAAAACGTGAGACAGTTAATCTACATTTAAGTGCCAGGGCTTGGGTCCAGCTTTGGAGGATAACACAGGAAGCTCCAAAGCTTGTAGTGCTCTTTGCAGGGATAGTTTATCTCACTGTGGCTCTGTGGCAGTGAGGACTGGAGGCCCCAGAGGGCAGTCAGGGCTGTCCAGGGGGATGGGGTCAGCAGGTGAGGAGGGTCCCTGCCTGTGGTGTTTGGGTTTGTGAGGTGAAAGATGAGAATCTGACTCCATGTTATCAGAAGGCTGATATTCCATTCCATTCCATTCCATTCCATTCCATTCCATTCCATTCCATTCCATTCCATTCATCATATCATATCATATTATAGAATGCTATACTAAAACTATACTAAAGAAAGAGAAGGTTGCAGACAGAAGGCTTAGTGAGAATGAATAATAAAAGCTCGTGACCAACTCCTCAGAGTCCAACACAGCTGATGCTGATTGATCATTAAGTAAAAACAATTCACATGGAACCAATCAAACATGCACCTGTTGGTCAACAATCTCCAGCCACGTTCCAAAGCAGCCAAACAAGGAGAAGCGAATCAGATAATTATTATTTTCATTCTTTTATGAGACTTCTCATCTTCCCAGGAGCAGCAATCCTGACAAAGGGAGTTTTGAGGAAATATCATGGCGACACCTGCCCCTCCGTGCACCTCAACAGGAGCTGTGAGGGTTCCCAAGCTGACTGCCACCCATGGGTACCTTCACTTTCCAAGAGGGGAAGACCAGTGGGAAAGGAAATCTGCCTGAGTGAGGTGGTCTCTGCTTCTTCTGGATGGCATCGATGGCCACCTTGTTGATGTGCTGGCAAGAAGAGTGATTAATGTTTAATGTGACAGCTCAGAACTGGCGTTTATCACACCTTACTTCCTATGACTGCATTGCCCCTGATGGACAGTTTGTTACTTCTAACAGGGCAAAAGAAAAAATTTACCATAAATTTACCATTTTCCACCTGTAACACTTATCATGAATGACTGTTACCTGGAGTTAGTCAATTCTGAAAGCTACTTGCAAGTGTAATTAAACCCTTTAAAGTAATGACTGCTGTGGTACCTACAGGGGTGCCCAGGATGAGGTGACAAATGAGTGAATCTGACTCCATGCTCTTAGAAGGCTAATTTATTGTGATATGATATGATATGATATGATGATATGATATGATATGATATGATATGATATGATATGATATGATATGATTGATATGATATGATTGATATGATATGATATGATATGATATATATGATATGATATGATATGATGCTATGCTAAAACTATGCTAAAGAGCAGAGAAAGGACACAGACAGAAGGCAAAACAAAAATGATAATGAAAACTCGTGACTCTCTCCAGAGTCTTACACAGCTGATGGGGATTGGTCATTAAGGAAAAATAATTCAAATGAAACAAATCAATGACCGGTTGGTCAACAATCTCCAGACCACATTCCAAAGCAGCAAACACAGGAGAAGCAAATCAGTTAATTATTGTTTTCATTTCTCTCTGAGGTTTCTCACCTTCCCAGGAGACCAAATCCTGGTGAAGGGATTTTTCCAGAAAATATGACAGTGACAGACTCCCTAGGGAATTACCTGCTTTAAAGGGAAAAATTAATTTACACTCCTTTCTCCTATTAAAGGACCCTCAGGTGAGTCTTACACCCCTTCCTGGCTGTTCTTTACCCAAAATCTCAGAGTGTGATTTGGTCACTCTTCAAGTGACCAACATCTTTACACTGGAATTTGTGCAGTAATTTTTGTGCAGGCTCCAAGCTATTCTCCAGGTCTTGGCCAAGTGAGGTCGTTCAGATGTTTTATTATTTCAGCAAGTCCCAAAGATCTGTAAAGTAACAGGGATCCTGAAAATAATAGGAATGACGTAGTAAGAGTAATAAAAATACCACTAGAGGCCAATATGGCTCCCTTAATGGAGTTGTATGGTACAAATTTTGAAAAATACTTAATATTTTGCAAGAACCCCATTAAAAGAGGTGCATTTAAAAGAGGTGAAAGTCAACAGAGTTTAAAGACTTCGGTTTTGGTCTGTAATTACTGCAGTTTCATCAGTATTTTCAGTTGTGGCTTTGCCAATTAAATACATATTTCTTTCTGCTCTGGCTTGTTTGTTTTTTTTTTTTTTTAAATCAACTGAGCTTAAATTCAGCTAGATTTGGGGTGGTTTTTGGGTTTTAAGTTTTTCTCAGAGCAAAAATTATATTCACATTCCCTTGCATTTGAAATTCTCAGTAAGCTCAGACTGCTTGAGACTCTTGTGACAAAATGCTGCAGAAAGAGTGGTGGAAAGTGAGGTGGTGGTTTTCTAAACAAATATTTCCAGTATGGTGCCACAAAGGTGCTTTTTGGCTGTTTTTCTGATGCTGTTTCCAGCTCTTAGGGAGCTGACTTTAATTCCTTTCCCCTTGCCCCTTACATTTGCATTGAAGTTTGCAAATATGCAGATGTGGAAATAGACATAAAAAAATTATATATGCAAAAATATGCATATATGCAAAAAATATGTTATTTGCAAAAAATTACAGAAATTATGCCTTTTGTAGCATGTCACACGTGTTCTATAAAACTGTGATTCCACATAGTTTTTTGGCCACTTTCTAGGTTGTACCTGTCTTTTACAAACATTTTTTTCCTCATCACTCTTGAAGTTGAGGTTATTTTTGATGATGATCCAGACCCTTCCACGCCAACATTGAAAACTTCTTGGTATTCAGTGATTTTATATTCGAGCCACAGTAGTTACCAGGAGAAAAATATGTTATTTTGCTGTACAGATTTGGAACTCTTTTTTTTGTGTGTAATATCTGCCAACACTTAATTTAAAAATATTTCAGACTTCATATATTGAATTTCTGGGAGTTTTCCAGCAGTTGTTAAAGCTTTTTCAGAGGCATTGCTTCAAATTTGTGAAATATATTATTTCATTGGTGCCCGCTGGGGTAAGATTAATGATGATTGTAGCCTTGAGTGAGAATTCTGTACCTTTCTGACATGTCTTTTGACAGCAGGTGTCTAACAGCAAGACAAACTTTCATGTTGTGGCTCCATTCCTGCTTTTCCCTCTGCCTTGTTTCACCGGGATTTGATTCACACCCGCATGAAAAAACAAATAAAAAAAAAATTAAATGTATTTTCTCATCTCCTGCATCAAATTCATTTCAGAGGAACGGAAGGCATTAAATCTGTTTTGTGCTTGTGTTAGGCAGACAAATGTTTTTGATTTCCTTTCCTGTTATGTGATATAGCCCCAAAAAGGGAAAGACTGAGCTTATTAGAGTCACTTCATTATTTTCTTAAACTAGAAAAAAATCTAACTAGAAAAGAATCTAACAATGTTACTTGATATTGAATCCATTTTTCTGCAGTTTACTGTCTTCATCTCCGAGGAATGAAGGAAAAATTACCTTTTTCTTGCCCCAGCTGTCCATGGGGGAATGAGGCTGCACTGCATCACTGCTTGAGGGGGACCCTTCCCTGCCAGAGCTCGGGATTTCACCCGTGTCTTTGCAAGATCTGAGAGCTGAACATACAAAATATTTTTAAATCTTCATTCCTGTTCGACTGTGGGATGTCTACAGCAAAAATAATTTTCCTGTGTGAAAGGCCTGAGGTTATAATTTGGATTAATATGCTTTATTATCTAGCTGAAATACTTTTAGGAATTCTTTTTTCACGGGTTTTCCTGGGTTACCAACTGGGAGCTGCTAAGAGAAACTTTTGTTTGTTGTAAAAAAATTATTGCTTTTGCAGAATAGTAACTATAAGCAATCAAACCAACAGATAGTGGTTGTACCAAGTGTTTTTTAAAGATTTCTTAGTGAGTTGTATTTGTTTAGTGGATACATGATGGCTTCATACAATACTAAGGGTTTAAAGATTCTATAAAAATTTTTCTTAGCTTTTTTTTTTTAGAAGGTTTTTCCTTAACTTTTTCTTCTTGATTTCTTAATTTTTTCTTAGGGTGAGAAAGTTACCATTTCTTTCTATTATTGTCATTGTCCCCATTTCACTGAGAGCAGCGAGAGCACAGAGAGAGTTAAAAGCAGAATCTGGGGTTACAGATTCTCAATACCCATTTCAAGGTACTTTTCATTGTATTCCCAGGCAAAACAAATAAACAATTGCCAACCAAAGCAGAAGAACAGATATATAGAATATTGAAGAAGGGAAATATGACTAAAATATCATGTGAAGTGAGATAAAGTTCCAAAGGGATTTAGGTATTTTGTAGTCATCTCCTGATCCAGGATTTACAGTTTGGGTGAAATGGACCTCACCAGAAATAAAGTTTTCTTTTAATGCAAGTTCATGAAGTTCTGTGCAAATGGCTGTATGCAGTGGAGGTATTTGGGGTTTTTTTGAATGAAGATAGGAAAAATTATTGTTGCTAGGTCATTCCTGTGGTGTAGTGGTCACACAGGGTCACTGGCAGGTGAGATTTTAGGAATTCAGCTGAAGAGAAGGTTCAGGGAATGAAGTGTTGCTGTAGGGCCAAGGTCCCAATAATTCAGGCTTGTTTATAAAATGCCTTATGGCCCAAGCTGTAATGTTTCCAGCTGGTCATGCAAAACCTGTACACGTAACAAATTAACATATAACAAATTTTTATATCAAATTACATATAACAAATTAACTTTTCATGACCCAGTTGGTAAGTTTGCTTCTTCCTCTGAGGGTGCTGCATTGATGCATTGATGAGAGAATTCAGTTTGCTTAAAGAGATCCCATTCCCAGAGCTCACCTCCTTGGCTACATTTTCAACACATCACCTGTTCACCTTTCCCTACAGAAGTGATACACATAAAGATGCTTTTGAAAGATTATAGTTTAATTAAAAAAAAGCAACAAATAACAAATTTATTTCTAGCATCCCCAAACATACAGAGTCTGAAAGTTTGGTTAAAGCTAAAATTTTCTTGAGCTTATGCTTTTCATGAGTGATTACACTGAAAAAAAGGAGAAGAAAAAGCTTATGGGCAATCCAATATAGAAATTTAAAGGAGTGTTGGAAAGATGATGGGGCAGCAAAACAAAGAAATAGATTATTCTCTTAGATTATTCTCTCCCTTCCCATAAAGCCAAGTAGAGAGAGAAAAGAAATCCACATCTGAAAATTAAATAGAATTCCCTTTGCCTGGCTATTTTGAAGGAATACATACATGATTCTCTGCATTATTTACACATAATTATTGACACAAAAGCCTCTGTTTTAGAATGGAATTGTTTTTGGGAAAGAAAATGGTGTAAATTAAAGGAATGACATTTTATATATTCATGCTATTTTGAAAACCCAGACAGTTGTCTGGGAAGATTGCAAGGTGTGGACTTTGCAGCATTTATCCATTCTGGCTGTTTATGATTATCCTGAGCTCTCTGGAATACAGAGATGATCAGGAATGCTCAACAAACTGGAGGTTTAGCTGTATGGCTAAAAGAAAAACAAGAAAATGTTTGAATGGGGTTTAATAACTCTGAAAGCATTTGGAGGAAGGGCCCATGGTAAATTTGGGTGGTTTTGGTTTTTGTCTGATTTCCCGTCGAGTTTCTACCTGCAGTTTTCCTCTGGAGACATCACTTCCCTTAAATCATCCAGAAGAAAATGTCTCTTCCATCAGGATGGCAGGAGGGGGAAGCTCTCCTTTGTTCAGCTTTTATTCAGGCCTCCAACACCAGCCTAAATTTTCATAGTAAATTTTGGTTTTGTGCCAGAAAGAAATAAACTGAGCAATGATGTCTGGCTGCAGCTGACAATTACAAGTTACCTGTGAAAGTAGGTGCCCAAATTCATAGTGAATTCAATGATAAACAATTCAGTTTATCCACATTGAAATACCCTCCACATTTAACAACATGATAAACCAATTTCCTGGAGAAAATTAATTTCTCTGCAGTAGGCTGTGGCTATTTTTGCAGTCCTTGAGCTTTTCTGGGAGATGGCAACTCAGCTTTTGGATACTGTGTATGTTCTCAGTTCTCCAGTACAGCCAGAGCTCTTTGCTGACAGGGGGAGTGGATTGTGGTGGGTGTCACCTATGCCAGATTTAAAATGCCTGCTGGAAAGTCACTGAAACAGGGAAATGTCTGATTTTATTTCCAAGGGATACGTTGCACGCTCTGCATAAAGATCTGGGAGTGCTTGGCCAACATTGAGCTTGGTGGCCCACTCACTACTTCTACACTGTGTTTTTTTAAAGTTGAAAATATGTTTATTTTTGGCCATGGAATGCACTTTGGAGAAACACTGCTTTCTAATTTTCCTCCCACAGCCCAATCTGCCTCTGCTCAGCAACTCTGTGGTTTCCCTCTCTCGAGCGAGCTGCTCAGTTGTGTGGAGAGGGAAAGAGATATTTGGAAAGCTTTTACCACATTCTCTCTCCAGGATTTAATTTGAAATCCTGATACTCTTCCTGACCACGTTTTCCTGCTGCAGAGTTTGGAATTTTAGATTTTAATTTGTCAGGAAAAACTCGTCGGTGTGGGTATCTCCAGACATGTGTGTCCTGCTTGCAGCCTCAAAAGATACTTAATGAAAGCTTTGGATAAATAAAAACAAATTGCCAGGTGAGCAGCAAAATATGCTTTCTGATGAATATTTTTTCTAAAGGTGGAGGCAGGTGCAGAGATAGCATGGTCAGAGGAAAAATTTCCAGGCTCAAATGGGGAATCAGCAGATCTGTGCAGAATGTGAAAATGTGTAACTCAGATCCACCTCAACTCTGAATAAAGACTGTAACTGAGTAATTCTCACAACAATTGCTATTGAAACAATATTCTTGAGTCCAGAACCATTCCATGTAGAGGTTGTAAACACTTGGTAAAAGTGTTTGTCCAAAAACGTAATAATTCTGTAAAATTAAAAGAAGAATAAATTATTTGTCTGCTTTCAATAAATATTTATGTGCTCAGTGCTCCATTCCCACGTAATAAACTCAGAGGAATTCCAAGACACCCAGAGACTGGTGAGAGCCCATGAAACTTGAGTGTAACACAATTCATACAATAGGAATAAAGCCACATACTCCTGCTGCCTGAGCTGAAGGCTGTGGTATGTCTGGAAATTAGGAGTGCTCTGGGGATATTTAGGGAAAAACACATTTTGCGTTGTGGAATGCAAGAATTATTAATTCGTAATCTCCTTCTAATTGAATTTCCAAACCACACAGATTAGCAATATATTTATGGTATCTTGATTCATCATGGTGCAGCTGATTTTTCCAGCCTGTACTTAGCAATTTTCAAAGGATCCCTCGCACTGGTGAAGTTTCACAGGGGAAAGAGAAAATAAGATTTAGACCATGAAAATTCTTAACAAGGTTGCAAGCCTTTCCCCCCACTTTTTTCTATAAAATGATTTTGACATGGTTGCTGCACACTGAGAGATGTACTGTGGTTTGTGGCTTGGATTTCCATGCACTTTTATGCTTCATTATTTCCTTTCCTGGTGGCTTTTCATGATACCAGGAGATTAAAATATCCATGGGCCTGTGATTTTTTGGGTAGGATGCAGCCTAAGGAAAATGCACAGTCTGGTTCCACCAGGCACATCATGTGTACAGAAAGGTTTTGGGAATAATTTTGCTGCTTTCTTCCTCCTGGATTTCCTCTGCTAAGAGGCTGCTGCAGAGCTGTGGCTGAAAACAAACAAGTTTTCATGCCCTGGGCATGGGGCAGAATGTCAACTGCTGTGGTGCAGCTGTTTCTGTAATGTGAATATATTTACCTTTATCAGTAATATTTGTAATCTCATGACAAATGTAATTTTTTTTTTCCCCATAAAACTGAGATGATTGGCATTGACATTAACCATGCTGCTGCTTTCTAAGTGAATACCTCTCATATCAGCCTTTCACACATTTTATTTAGATCCAAATCATGCTAGCTGGGCCGTGGTATGTTGTGTGTGCTTATCAAATTCTAGCACTATATTCTATTTTTTTTTTTTCCTAGACATTTGAAATTTCATAGCCATCCAGACCTCTGTTAGAGGTAATTTTCTCTACCTGAAAGGAGTTCAGTTATTCCCTCAAGGCTATTGATGTTTTTGTTTTAATGAGTAACAATTATTACTTTTACCTTAACGCCTTCCATAGTTTATTCTAGAATATCTATCTGCAATATCCACTTCTGCACTGTGAGGGACAAGACATCATCCCTATTTGGGACTGGAAAAATCAAAACTAAAGATTTTACTTGTATTATTTCCTCATTTACCCTCGTGCCTAAGCCCTACACTGCTATCACCTGACTGTCTCTTCATTTGTGGCTGCCAAGTGTCCCTGTTTGGTACAAATATTTATTTCACTTCCATCTCCTTTTTTAACAAGGTTTGCATTGGGGGAAGCCTTCCCTAATGAGGAATTTCCAGTTATCCTTGGTGTTTCCCTTGGTTAATTTTGTTTTTCTCTTTCCCCCTAAATTAATTTATTCTAGTAGAACAGATTACCACTTTCCTTCTTTGTTTTTTTTCCTTTTTTTTTTTCCTTTTTTTTTCTTTTTTTTTCTTTTTTTTTTTAATTTTTTTTTTTTATTCCAACAATTTAAGACAATTTTTCCAGCCTACTCATGGCTGGGTGAACAAAACAAAACTATTTGCAGCTGTCTTTGAATTTGAACGATTTGAATTAACATAAAAAATATAGTGATAACTGGTGAAAGTCCTACAAAAGATATTGGAGATGCAAATAACTTGGGGAGATTATAAAGCTTATTATATATCTTTGCTTTTCTATTTCTGTCATGTAAGTCTTGGCAGTTTGGAAACTTAAATGTATAAAAATAAGGGGTAAAAAGTTTTCTGGTTGGGTTGTTTTTTACCCCTAGAAAAGTGATATTGGCCTGGATAGAAATTACATCTAAATGTTTGCTGCTTTATCGATAAAAAATTTATCCCTTCCTCCCATTTTTGAGAACCAGCTGGGAACGACCAGTAAAAAAAAGGATGAACTTTTGTGTTAATATCAGCATTAAGTGGATTTTGATGTAGGAAGAGGTAATGTCATGGGTCATAAGGGAGTGGTACTAATTGGCAGCTTTATTAAGAATCTCTACTGGCTTACAGAGATTTTAGCAGCCCCTACAACACCCTTTATAATTAGGAACCACAGCTTCAGATTTTTCTCTTCCCTATCAGCACAAAGAGCTTTTCCTTTCTCTGTCACAGTCAGTGCAATGGATTGCTTTATTTTCACACATTCCTTGAAAATTAAAGGGGGAAAATACAAATATTTATAAAAAAGAGGCTGCCCCCAGGACAGAGGGGGTTTTATGCTGTGCCTTTTGGGTTGGACGCTCTGTCAGGAGAGTGGCTCTGGCTTCCAAGACAGTGCATAATTTTATGATTTATAGCAGCCTTTAATGAGCTTCCACTGGGGCAGGTGGAAAAACTGTTCACCCAGGGAGATGTGATGGCATCTGGAAGATGGTTCTAGAAGGAAGCAACAGTCCTCTTCTGTTTCCTCTGTACTGATTTGGGGCCAGCTCTGCTTTCTGAGGATGCTCTCCTCCTCCTCCTCCTCTTCCTCCTCCTCCTGCTGTCCAAACTCAGCCAGACCATGCAGGACCACAGGGATGGGAATGGCCCAGCCCTGCTCTCTGCATGGCAGGCAAAATTAGCAATGTATAAACTTTCAGAACAATCATCTGGATTGTGGTAGTGCTCTTGTGAAGAAAACGTAGAGTAACAAATACAAACAAACAAACAAAGAAACAAAAGGAGGAGATGAAAATAAAGCCTTCAGGAACTGCAATGAAAAATCTCCAGAGTTTAGCAGCATAAAGGGAGCCTTTAACAGAAAAAAGAAAAAGCCTTCCAAATGAGAAACAAAGAGGATTTTTTAAAAAAAAAAACCCTCACAGCTCTTCTGACTTCGCTTTTGAAAATCAGTTACCAGAGGTGACTGTATTTCTAATATGGTTTTATTTAAAAGCTTTTAAACAATGTTGGGGGGAAAAAAAAAAAAAACCTGCTACTCGGCCTGACCTTAGCTTGGTGTGTTAGCAGAGTACACATGGTTGGAGGCCTTTTTGGTAACGAGAAGCAGCTGTTCCTGCCCTCAGCACATAATCTACAAAGCTATTCACTGGAAGTGAATAACTATTTATTATCCCTCTTCTTGCACAACTTTTAGGACTAAACAGTAGGTTCATAAGCGTGCCAGAAATAGCACCTCATTTTCCATTGAATAAGGTCAAAGCAAGTCATTGGGAACTGATGATCACCTACTTTAGCAAATAAGAAATGCATGAAATATCCAGTGCGAATCCACCGCCGAGAACATTGTGCTGTCCTGCATTGCAAAGTGGGCAGCTCCTGCTACCTAACTGCTGGGATTCTTCCTGGATGACATCACCACTGGATTTACAGTTTTGTCAATGTTATGTCATCTATCTCCTTGTTCCAAAGGAGATTTAAAAAAAAAAAACATACTGAAAAGAAACTCAGGAAGACCAAAGAAAGCCGTCTCAGGACACAGCGTCTGCTCCCCTTTTCTTCATGGGGGCATTGAGAATTAAAAATTATTAGGGTTTTGACATTGTCTTGGTCCAAAAAATAAAGTGTTTTATCCACAGAAGAAGGTGTTTCATCCACAAAATCTGAAGCCTCTCACAGGTCTTTGTGAATATCCAAAGGAACGTTGAATTTCTCCTCAGTAGGATGTAGCTGCTGTTTCAAAGAAGTCTGAACCCAAAGCAAGAAGAGGCTTCCTGAACCCATGTGTATGAAAAGGATTAAATCTGATCTAATAACTGATGCCACTTCAGGAGGATAAGAGTAACCTGAATTAAAGCCATTAAATCACACAGAACCCTATCACCATCAGCTACAGTGGCCTCCAGAACTTCTCAGCCCAGCAAATGAGAAGTAAGGAATTTGTGTAAGAGTGCAGCATGGCTTATATGGATCATACAACCTGAGTACTACATTCTCAGAAATACACAAATAAAGAGTTTTCAACACAATGTCGTGAATTCTGGTTTAGTGGATGTGTTTGTTAAATTGGAAAGTCCTTAAAAAATGTTTTCTCCCTGCTGCGTTCTCACCAAGATTTCTGGTGTCCCTGGGAGTGCATCAGGGTGAAACCTGCCATCCTGCACTGACTGTTTCAGTACTGCAGAGATGAACAGATGATAAACTTGTGACTTTGTGAGCAGGTGAGTGGAGGGCAGAAACAGCTGGGCAATCAGCTGAGAGGTTTGGGAATCTCCTGGGAACCAGAGTAAAAGACAAACCTCTAGAGATGTTGGATAAAACATAGAGATTTTGCATTGCAGAATGATGGAATTACTTTTCCTGCAGGAAAGAAATAAAACCCCAAAACCAACAGGCAAAAAAAATCCCAAAACAAAGCAAAAAAACCCCAAAACAAAGACTCCTTAATACCTGTTCTGACATTTCTCTAAAATAGAAGTGAATAGACTTTTCAGTGCATTGTTGCAAGTTAATTTCTCTACCTAAAACCCAGCAGACTTGGTTTTGTTTGGCAGGTTCTTGGATACCCGTTTGGGTTAATAAAAGTGATGTTTTATTTAAAAAAGAGTATTTTAACTCACTTTTCTCATGTAATAGGGAAGCTAAGAAAGGTGACTCTCTTTGAGGAAATCCTAATATGTCTTTATCTTGGGTTTGCAGATTATATTTGACTTGAATGACTAACTCAGTCCTGAATTTGAACTAAACAGCTAAACATCTATTGAAGTAGTTGAGGTGTTTTTATGCTCTAAGTTGTAATTAACATAAGACTGTGGCACAAAGAATTTTTGTTTCCACAATAGTTGCCACAGAAACATGACCCACCTCTAACCTTATATACTGCAGAATAAATATGAAAATGGTTAATGGCAGAGCAGTATTTTCCATTTACTAGTTCTGAGAAAATTGGAAGCATATGTTTAAACTGTGTGTCTTTCCCCCCCACCCCCTTCCCCTTTTCATTTATCTGATAAAGTACAAATGAGAGAAGGTTCAGGCCTTATTACCTCCTTCAGTCACTGAAGGATTCCTATTTATACCTGGCTGCTTTCCCTTTCATATTTCCCTGGCTGCCTAATTAGGCAGCAAAGCGAAATCCCTGAGCTGGGGTGACAGGGCACAGCTGAGGCAGGGCTGCACTCAGCAGAGATGCTCTGGGGCAGCAAATCCTGCTCCTGAGGGGATGCAGGGTCTCAGGAGGGTTTTGGGGGCTGTTGGTCACTCTGCTGAAGGGATGGGCTCAGTCTGGGAGGTCCTTGGGGGAGAGCACCCCCCTCCTTTGGCAGAGAGCTCAGGAGAGCACCGGGGCAGAGTGTGGCAGCTTCACCACCTCGTGCCTGCTGCTAATGAGAGATCACCCCCTTCTCTCTTAGCCTTAATTAATATGAAGTCATTAATAAGGGTGAAACACACCTGGGCTGTGAGGAGCGTTGGGTGTGTATTAGAGCTGTGTGGGAAAGGAACTGGCCTTAATTAGTCCTCATTATCCTGAGGGAAGCTGGAGAAAGAGCAAAGCCACGAGGATAGATGTCAGACACAGGCTGATGTTTTACTGGTTCTTCTCCAGCTGTTTGTGCCATCAGAAGGGTCTCACTTGGGTATTGCACAAAGATCTCTACACACAGAGCTGTGCAGACCCTCACTAAGAGATCTCTGAAATACCAAACCCCAATTTTGCATCCAGGGCTTTTTTCCAGCTCTTGGGCTGTGCTGCTGGAGCCTCTGGTGATTGTGCACCATTTCCATGCTTCCAAAATTTATTTGGGAACACGGAGCTGAAAGCACCATCCTCCCATGATTTGTGCATGTCTGGGATGGCAGACCTGATGCAGAAGATAAGGTAGCAGGATGAGTTTAAAGCTTTGGAGGTGATATGTTTTGAAAAAGAAAAAAATTCTCTTTAGATAATAAAATTTATTTAGTTGTCACTGGAGGGAGTGGCACTTTAGTAGTGCTGAGTTTTGGGCATAATTTTGCAACCAAGATCTTTGACTGACTATTTGTACTTATTTGTGTGTGAGTTTGAGACAAGGTAGTGAATTAAACGCTCCATCCATGAGAAACAAGGGAAGGGCCTGATTTTACAAACCCTGAGTGGTACTGTTGGCATTTCTGTGGAGGTGCAATGTGGACCTGTTCTTTAGAGGTTTTCTGGGTGTTTTTGCACTGCAGAGCACCTGCCTGGGGCACACATGTGGTGGGCACACCGTGCTCAAAGGCTGGTCTGTGTGGCTCTTCAAAGGCCTGTGCTACTCTGTCTAGTTTTTTTACTCTTTTTTTTTTTTTTTTTTTTTTTAATCTCCCAAGCTCTAGATTTTACTTTTGAAATTTGACTGGCAGCACAGGTCAGGGAGTCGAGTCACAAATCCCTCATGCTGATGTCTCCCTTTCAGGTATCAAACACAAGCATGTTTGAGGAACAGAGCCCTCCAGGCTAGAAAAACAAACACTCAGATGAGACCCTTTTCCCACTGCTACCACAGCCCTAACTCACAGACAAATGAAAACCTGATGAAGGATATATGACAGGACCTCTTCCACTCCCCCTCCACGACCTCAATCCATCACGAGTGCAACTGGCCTGTGTCATGGCAAGCAACCCAGACAACTCTCAGTGCTGCCCATAAATCACCTCCACCCTGCACTTAGGAGCTCCCCACAAATGTGGCCAAAAGCCCTGGTCCTCAAGTAGCCACACGCCTCGGGCTTGCAGAATCCTGGACAGGGTTTGCTGGAGCTCTGCTGGTCAGATCAAGTGTGCTCTCCTCCCAGAAGGAGGGATGGGAACAGGTTTTCTGTGGCTTCAGGGCAAGAAGGCTCCTTTGTTCTGCTGCTGAGGCACCCAGCATCACCAGGGGAGCATTATGACAGATGCCTCTGGCTCCTGGGAGAACAGAAGGTTTTCCAAAAGAAGCAGGGCTCCTGGTGGCTGGGCAGGAGCTGCCAGGTGAGCAGTGGCTGGCAGGTAGGGCTGTGCTGCAGGAAGATTGCCAGATCCCGTTGCTGCAGCGACGCCTTAGGATTTTGGCTTTGATGTGTTTCAGATCCTGCACTGCACTAGTGGATAACTCTAAACTCCACATGGAGTGTGGGTTACTGTCTTCACATTTGGGTCAGAGAAAATCCCTCTGGGCCTGAAACTCCAGGACACCCTACAGCCCTGAAAGTATAAACAAAAGTGAATGGAGGGGAATAAACTTGGGGTAAATGACTTCATTACCTGAAACTGTAACTGGAGAATTAACCAAATTTATAATTCCCTGAAAAACTTGTGACTATTGCCTTTTCACAGTCCAAGCTGTACCTTTTGAAGGCCTTTCATAAATACCCACTTTTATTTTCTTAACTTTGGCTAGCCTCTGTTCTAGGCAGCCACTCCAAGGCATCAGGAGCCTGGCTGAGCACTTTTAATTATCACACCCCTTTTTTGCCTCTTTCATCCCACTCATCATAAATTGCAGGTAGTTTTGGGAAAAAAAAAAAAAGGCAGAAACTTTCTTTTTCATCTTTTAGTCACTGATTCTCCACGCTGATGTAATAGCCCAATAATAACACGGTAATAACTCCCTGTTATGTTCATTTCTGCAGTGTAAGTGTGATTCCTGTTGGTCCAACATGGTAAGTTTCAAGAGGCCTGAGCCTAGAGAATATTCCATGCAGAAGTAATATCAGTATTCCTGTCAGATGGCACCATGGCCAGTCCTTGCTTTACACCCCAGAGCCCTGAGCCCTTTGTACAGCACAAAATTGGGAGCAAGGTGTTCCTGCCTTTGTCCATTCCCCACAGGAGTTTATTGTTGCATTGCATAATTTTATTTATTTTTTTTTTTTTTTTAGTGATCAGTGCAGCAATTGTTTCTGTGCTGAAAATAGAGATGCTTGTGGCTGTTGGATGTTTCAGTTCAATCTTTTATTTCCCTTTTTCTCTTCCATTTTAATGGCATTATCATCAAGGAACACAGCATCTCTCTTGATATCCTTGTCCCACATGCTGGCTGTCATTTCTGTCACTTTGCTTCCTCCAGGATGACAGATACACTGCTCTGAGCAAGCAGGGGCTTCTTATCAATCAGCCAAATGTAGTTCTGCTTACACTGAATGAGCTACACATTTACTGGCACACACCAGAATACAAAGACAAGGGAAAATAAAACCTGTGGGTTTTTTTAAAAGCCTTTCCAGATGTGATAAGGAAAACATCAGTCTTCTGCATGAGGCAGAAGCTGAACATCCAATTTTAAAATCTGCTTTGAAATATGGTAGTAACAGTTTTGTCATGGGTAGGAAGATGTAGGAATAGAAATAAGGTTTGTAGGGAGGAGCTATAGTATTTCTTAAATTAACTAGTAGAGTACTAAAAGAAACAAGCTTTAGGGCATGGGGAAAAAAGAAATGCAAGTCTGAAATACCAGAGTAACCAGAAGCTCTGCTCTTGCCTTGATTGTAGTAATCAATTACCAATTTTGAGGGCAGCAACATCTGAGAAGTGAGCTAGTGGAAATACTGGTCAGCTATTCCTTCTGTGACCCTTGGGTGAAGTCATTATCCCAAGAACTCAGCAAAGAGCAATATATCTAACATACTCAGGAAAAATTGTTAAATAAGAAAAAAGTCATTGAGTGTGGTCTGCTTAAAAGTGGAGCAAAAGCTCTTTTTGCATCCTGTCCTGAAACAAAGTTATAGCACAGAGTCTGAAAATTACAAAATTATCCAACTGCGCTGCTAAAAGACTCAGGCATAATTTTGTTAATTGTATTTTGCCTTTTCTTCTCCCTATGACATTGGGTTAATCATAACAACCCTTCAATTATCTTCTCCTAAAAATCCTGGAAGACCCAGGCATGGATGAAGGCTCTTATAGAGCCCCTGGTTGTCCTCAAGGTCTCCTCCAGTGCTTTAACATCAAAAATGCATGTATAATGTGCAGGTCAGGGCACATATTTATAGATTTGGCCTGAAACTCGTATTATTTTGCCAAAAAAATCTTGCTGCTGCCTTGATAGGTAATTTCACCTGGTCGTGATCACTCCTGTGTTTCGATCCTCTCACAGGTTTTTTTGGGGTGGAGTCAGGCAAAGGGTGGAGGGGCTGATGGATCCACACGCCAAAGCCCCAGCCACGGGTGGAGCTGTGCCAGTGGGAAAACACTGCCCCTAAATCCCGTGGCAGAAAAGTCCTTTGTGAGGGTCGCAGGAGGGATTTCCCCCCACCCCCTCCCGTGTCCCGCTACAGCTGGATAAACAGGGTTAATTTCAATGTCTCTCGTTACTCAGATCCCATTCCATATGTCCTAATTAACCCTGTCTAATTCCGGCTAAAGGTTTCTGTTAACACCTTCTTTTCAGTGATCCCGGCGTGCTGAATAAACAGCCCCGTGCACAAAGCCCCATTAAGATGCAAATGCCCGGGCTGCACTTTGTGCAGGGACTCATTAGCAGGGAGAGATGCATTTCCCACTGGGAGATCCCCCGGACAGGAATTCCTGCAATTATGCAGCTTGGGTGACAGCTCAATAACACCTGGGTGGGTGAATGCTGCAACATTTTCTTGGTGTCTTTTGGGGAGAAATGAATTTTCTTTGAGGAGCCGCAGCCCCAGTTTGCCTGACTTTTCTGAATAGGTGCATGTGCCAGGAAATCTCCACAAATCTGAAATTGGTTTATGGGAATGTTTGCGTCAGGTAACTTTGGAATGCATAAGAAGAATTTTCCAAGGCCAAGTTGAAGAAATGTACTTTCAGAATAATCTTTAACTAGTCAGCAAGTGTAGATATGTGCGTGTCCAATAAGATAAATTTGCCTTGGGTTTTGCTGTTGATTTTCCAAACAATCAAAGAGCATTCTGGTGAAACATTTCCAGTTCAATATTAAAAAAAAACCACCCAAAATCCAAACAACAGAACTATCAGCTAGTTATGATTTATAATTTAATTTTAGATTTTAAGATCTGAGCAGTTTAGAATTCATACACACAAAATAAAGATAATTGATTAATCTAACATTTTTATTACTTGAACTCCTTTCCTCCTCATTACAAATTACTCTCTCTCTGTGGTGAATGTTCAACATCATTACTGGTTATCTTTAATTTAGAAAGCAAGATGTTTTCATTATCTTATTCATTCTAATGTAGAATAAAGATATCATATTTGTCCTGGAATGTTATAATGGGCTCAGTTCATAAGTAACTGTCCAACTGTAGGTGCTTACATGATAAATGTAGGGATGTACAATTAGCTGTGTGACACTTAAAGATGTTCTAAGAGTGGCTGTGATCCTGAGGAGAATGAGAGTCTTACTAAGAGTGGCTTTGCTGCTTTTGAGATCATTTGAGATAATTGCATTATTTCCAGGAAGTTGTATGCATTTTGGACCTGTAGTATGTTTTGGGCTGCAGTACTGCCTGGTGACAATCAATTTCACAGCTTTATAATTATATTGTATAAAATCAAGCAGTATAGCCTTTAATTAATTGCTGCCAGCTCATGCAACAATCTGTAATGGTTTTATAATTATTTTGAGAAAACACAAGGCAACCGCTCTTTCAGTCACTGCACTCTTGAAATGTGTCTATCAATTACCTACCCCCTCTGAAATAAATGTGCCAGTTTCTCCACTTCTGGAGCCCTTTCCATGTTTTTATGCCATTCTTTTGAGACCCTTCAGTTAAGTTTTCTGCAGTAGAGTTGCAGATGAGTTCTCTGCTGATCTTCTGAGTGACTCCATAGTCCCTTTTGTATTTTATGCAGGTGTGCTTTATATATCCTTCAAACTCCACATCTGTCCCTGCACATTTCAGATGTTTGCACAGATCTCTCCATGGTGTCACCAGACTTTTTTCAATGAATTGTTTTCCTGGTGTATAAGACATTATTTCTTACAGTTACAATTTCTTAGTTTTTTAGAGTTGGCTACAGGTTTTTATCTCTTCCACCTGCCAGGCTGGAGCACAACTGTAGCTTTTCCAAAATGTCTGAGTGTTCTCTCCTCTCAGCAAATTGGGATAATTTTGCCTCTATTCATAACTGTTATTTTTTTTTTTTCTCTTCTGATGGCTCTTTCTACCCTTCTTGAATTCCTTCTTAAGAGGTGTTCTTGAAAAGCTCTCTACTGCCAAGTACAGTGCCTCTGCAGAATAGCATCTATTTCTGTCATAACTATTCCTTCTTCTTCTCCTCTGGCATTTCCTGTGAAAAGTAATCTATTGAAGCATGAAATAGGTATATTACATGGAAAAAATTAGGGTAATCGTTTTTTCTCAAGATATTAATTTCTTTTTTGCCAATATTGGGGGTCTTTCACAGAGCTACAGTTTGTGCAACACCACGAACATTTTCCGGGGGACAAGAGGACAGCTCGCTCTCCAGATGAAATATTGAATATTAAATATATTAAATGAAATATTAACTTTCTGCATAGAGTCGAGAGAGGTAAAATTTTACCTGTCTTCTGTGGACTGACAACTGTACCTGTTTCTGGTAGACTTAATTTTCACTTGGGTAGTGACAGAGCTGGCTGGAGAACGAAGCAAGGGAAGACTGCAGGAGTTTCCCAGGGAATTTTTTGGAGTGTTTAAAGAAAAGCAAAACTGTAGAATGTTCCAGACTGAGTTGCATTGGAGCAATGGGGAAACACACGTTCTTGGGTTTGCTGTGGGATTTTATTTTGAGGGAGATCTTGAGGGATCTGCAGTCTTGCTGTGCCTCAGGGGAGAGACACAGAAAATGGGTGGCATATCTAAATAAGCTGTTAAATAAAAAGCTTACAATTTAATTTTGGACAGCTTCAGAATGGACAAACCTGAATTAAATCCTAAATCACATTGTAGATAATTTAGATAATCTCAATTATCTACAACATAATAATTACACCAATAAAAATTATAATCTAAATTATCTACAATTATCAGCCTGATTCCATGTAACTAATTAAAAAAAATAACACTGTCCCCCACAACCCCTCCCTCTATGATAAGAATAGTAGCATAAAACCACAAAAACATAGTTCCAATGTAGACAAAAAGGCAATAGTTTTATAAAATCTTTCTTCTTTTTCTTAAGGGCAACTTTCTTAATTTTCCAAGTTCATATGCTGGTAGCAATATACTGTGCAGCTGTATTTTTCCATTGTATACAATTTTACAGTATTATACAATACTTCCTACTTGCTAGGAGATTAAAAATTCAATATTTTTTGTCCCTTAAAAGTTGAGAGCTGGCTTGAGATTAAAATACTTCCACCATTTTTTTCCTCGAAATCTTAATGGCATCAAAAGCAAAATCATAATTGTTTTTGTGTCTCAGGAGAACAAAGACTTCATCACTACTTTAACATTTTTTGTCTTTTTTTAATTCTATAGTGGTTGCTTAGAATAACCTCATTTAAAAAAATTGCAATATAGGAATCTGAAGTTTTCTCAATCCACATTATTCCAGTACTTTACAACACAAAGTAATTTGTATCTATAGGAAATTCTTTTGGGGAATAGACTTCAATCAGAGAAAGCTGTAAAAGAAAAAAAGGGAAAACTGTCCACACTTTGTTTGGAGGGAACTCTTCCATAGTCATGCCATTTTCTTTAAAAAAAATCCTCTCCCAACTACAATTCTTTGATGAGGTGGTGATCTGATAAATTTAGTATAGAGACAAATTTAGTACAGAGACATTTTGGAGTCAAAGTCAAATATATCCTCCAAAATAAAACAAATACAACGTTCAGAAATAAAAACATCTGTTTTCTTCTGCCCATGTTGCTCAGCATCTTTTTGCTCTCATCAAGATGTTCATATTTAGGGAGCAAAGTTTTGGTGTTTGCATTTTGTTTTGAACTCCCCTCTGGGGTTTTCTCCTGAGCTCCCAGCACATGTAGAAACAACTGCAGGAAGAAAAGTCTGCCAAAATCCTCATTTTGGGTGGGGGGAGGACCCCCTCATACCTCCCCAGGTCACAGCAACAGCTCATTTCTAGCACTTAACATCACAGTGAGTGCACATTACGTGTGTACTCTGCATGAACTGCATTTTGAAGTAAATGAAGTTACAGCCCCTGTTCTTTAAATTCATCTGACTCCCAGCAGAGCATATGTAATGTCTCATAACAGCCTGCAGACAGGACAATATTTCTGCTGTTTGAGTTACCAACAAATCTAATTCATGAGTTTTAGCCCATTTTTAAAAGAGTGCCTGGCCAAGTGGTTTTGTTTTCTTGTTAAATATTGTGCACACAGTTCCTTGAAAAGTTACCAAGGTCATGTCCATAAAATCTTACCTTTTAGCTGATTTATTTCAAATGTGTGATATGGGGAGAAATGAGATTTTCAAGCAGTTTGGAAAGGGGAACAAACCCCCAAACCAACAAACCTACAACAAACCTGTCAGGATGAGGACTATTATGAGACATTTTAAATTAATCCAGTTTAAGAAAGTTTGATTTCTGCACCGTAGCAGCACCCAAAGCTGCTGTCCTGTGGCACTTTGGGGATGTTCTATCTCAATTTCAGAGGAGTCCCCAGGTGTGCAATAATCAGTCAACACCAGAATCTGCCCCAGGGATTGAAAATTGGGCTGAATCTGGGTTTTCCTGACGCCTGCACTTGTTCAAACCGTGGGTTTGCAGCAGCACAACCAAACTCTGTGCATTCCTGTGATTCATCATCTGTTGGAATGAGCTACATCATCCATGTAAGGATCTGAAGGGGTCAGCTGGGCAATCTTATAACTCTGAGTGTGGACTGAAGTGTCACTATAAATCTGGGTCGTGAGATGGGACTGCAACCAAGGCTGGAATTTGCTGTGAAGAACTGCAACAATGGTTGTGTTTCATCTCTACAGATGGCCTGAAAAGCTAAAAACACAATTTTTTTTTTTTTTTTTTTTTTAGGGGGAGTATAAGGCTGGATGAATTTGGCCTGCATATATTTGAATTTTTCAAGTGAAAAAATAAACAACAAAAAAACCAAAAAACCCCCAACAAAACAAACCAAAACAAAATTAAAAATTAATTTTAGCTTAAACAGCAGTTAAGGTAATATTTAATTTAACCCATTCTCACCCCCCAAAAGCAAGCAAACAAAAGAGTATTTAAAACTGAAATATTCATGTGTGCTGTTTGGAGAGAAAATATTTAAAAAATTGAAATGAAAATGTGAATTTTTCTGTCTTTTACTTGTTTTAAAAGTCTTTTGAGGGCAGCTGACCATGGTCTTTAGTCTGATCTCTCATTATAGATTAGGAGTTTTAATATAGATTTCTGCCTACAACTGCAAAAATAATGGTCGAGGGTCCCTATTTTGGGTAGAATTGGAGGCAGAGAGAGATGCCAGTCCAGAGGGAACTCTTTGTAGCACAGAAATTTTGGAAATGTTACTTGTTTGAGCAAACTTGGACAGCTGGAATTAAGTGATTTCATAACCCTAATGCACCCATTTATTGGAGACAAAGCCCTTGAATCTTTGAGTTGTGGTGATGTTTAGACGCTGAGTATATCTTGAATAATTTTGAATCCTACTGAATATTGAAAAATTGACTGTAATCTTTGGTGTTTGTAGGGTTTTCATTTACAGTGATATCCATATTCTTTACCTTCAGCCTTGGCACGATGGCTGGAGGTTATTGATAGAACACCACTATTGCTGCAGGTATCAAATCTCTCTAACTCACCTCACTCAGGACTTTTGCCCTTTAAAAGTCTTATTAAACCCCTTTGAATGACAATTCCACCCCACAAACTGCAGCGGCACAGCTCAAGCATCACACTGTGCTTTGAAACTTTATCCCTTCCTGTGGAAGCTGCTGCGCAAAAGAAACATCTTTTTCAACCCTAATCATGTTGCGATTCCATAAAATCCGCCTCAAGGTCTTATTTTGTACACAGCTGAGGGGGTGAGGAAACAGAGGATGTAGCAAGATTTTATCCCTAATTTGCTTCTTGAATGTCTGAAAAAATAAATGTGTTGTTTTGACGGTATTAGAGAGTAACAAAGAGTTACAAGCTTGTGCTTTATTGCGCTTTTTGGGCTCTCACTCAGCGTTGCGGCCTCTAGGCTTTCTCACCGACTTTCATCCAGGGATCTGCCTTGGGACATTGAAGCAAGCCCTCATTTCGAGCACTCATTATGAGGCGATTAAACAAGAGCTGCACTGCTCAGAGGGGAGATGGAGAGAGATCTGGGGCGTTAATTACCGAGATGTCACGAGAAGCTGTGGGGAATTAACTCATCTCTTTCCAGGCCTGGACGCCCGGCCTAGGCCGCAAACCCTCTGCAGCGCGACCCCCTGTGCTCGGCGGGAAAAGGTAGGCAGAGAAAAGAAAAGCAAAAGAAACTCCTCTCAAACCTCCCCAGAGGCCTGGGAGATCCTCAGGAACACATAAAGTGGCTGTTAATCCTTCAGTAAGAAAATCAGGGAAATGCTGACGGCGCCCATTGGTTTTATTTTCATGCAGGCCGCGGGGAGTTGGGAATGTCCAGCCTGGGGAGGAGAAGGCTGTGGGGAAACCTCAGGAAAAAGGGCTAAAAGGAGCTCCAGGAGAGCTGGAGAGGGACTGGGTTTGAAAGAGGGCTCTTACGGGGTTTCAGCTGTCCGTCTCTGTCCCCACACACGCCTAGGATGGTTCTTGCACACTCGGCCTCAAAAGATGAGTCTGGACTCCGGGTTTTTTCAGTCTTCAGAATTGTTTATTGTTTCTTATCTACAAAGTCCCTTCTCTGCCTGACCTGGATCCAACCAGCCGGGCAGCCAAAGGCACTCTGACCACCCCCAAGGCGGGCACATCTTTTATATCAAAAGCTACGTACATCATATTTACTTTTTTATCCCCAATACCTATCACCCTTGTCAACAAGTGCACCCTCACCCCAGACCAATCCCCAAGTGCCAACACCACAGCAGGAGATGGATGACAAGAAGAAGAAAGAAGAGCCTTGTGACACGCCCTGATTCCTCCATCTTGTCTCCATAACCCCCCTGTACCAAACCCCAAAATCTGGGATTTACCCTATAATTGTGTCTTCCCTTCACCATTCACACCCCAGTGATTCCCACAGGTTCCATCTCCTCATACATCGGTGGCACATCCCCAGATGGATCAAAATCCATCCACCAAGTGCTTCTGGCAACATTCCAAGGCTCCCGAGCCCCCCAAGCGTTCTCTCGGTAGCTCTGGACATCAGGAGGGATGGGCTGAGTTCCCACAGGCTCTCCTCTAGCCAGGTCTCAAAAGCCCTTGTGTAGGTGAGACTGGGGGTTGCACGGCCGGGACGGACGGAGACGAGAGATCTCTGGAGCCAGGTCGTGGAACTTGCGGTTTATTGCAAAGGGCGTGGGTACAGGGCCCTGCTGGGAGCTGCCAGCTGCAGCTCGGAGCAGGCCCGAGAGAAGAGAGAGGATGAGAGGGTAATAACGTAAAAGGCAAGATCTGAGAGCATAGAAAAGTAAGAGCAAGAGCAAAAGCAAGAGAGCAAGAGCAAGAGAGCAAGAACAAGAGAGCAAGAGAGCAAAAAATTCCCGTTACAATCCAATAAATCATTTTCTGTGTTGAATATTCTGATTCTCGCTAACCAATCTAGTAGAGCATACAAATCCTATAGCATTTACATACAGCCTGTAAGAATCACTACATTACCATATTGTGGTACATTTTAAACCCTAAATCTACTCTTCGGACCCCTTCTGCCAAGCTGGCAGGGTCTGCTCTGCCCCTTGGACCTGCCTGCTTGCAGAGGGTGTTGTTTCATCAAGAGGGGATTACCTTCATCTGGCCACACCATTGTTTTCCCGTTGTTCAGTAACTAAGGGGTGTCAAAGGTTGCTTTCATTTCAATCTCGCTTATAGTTTCTATATTCTCAAAATCTTTTGCCAGGCAATCATATTTATAAGGCTTTCCTGTTTCATCTTCCCCAACACCCTTGGAGATCTATTTCACGCCCAAGATAGCTCAGCTGCCTTAGAAGGCACAAAATCAGCAGGATGGCTTCCGTGGTAGTGCTGGAAACAAAAAGGTTTTAATAAAAGGCAAAATAACAAAACTCTTTACAGAGAGAAACCAAGCCAGGTGCAAGAGGTTCTTGCTCCTGGTAAAACACCTCACAAAAGCCATTATTTTCTTTGTTCTCTTCTTTTTCTAGTCAATTGCTTAGATGGGACTTTTTGGCTTCTGTCCAGTTGGCTATCCTTAAGTTGGAGGTGAAGTCCCCAAAGTCCTATGAGGTGTCTTTTTCCCAAATTGAAGAAAGAAACTTCTGGCATTTTTCCTTTTTAAGGGGACAAGGGAGAGTTTTGTCACTCCATCAACAGGGGACACATTCCTACACGTGTCCAAGGGCTGCAGGTACAGCAGCCAGGGAATGGCTCCCAGTGACGGAGGGCAGGGTTCGGATGGAATATTGGGAATGAGGAATTGTTCCCTGACAGGGTGGGCAGGCCCTGGATCCCTGGCAGTGCCCAAGGCCAGGCTGGACACTGGGACAGGGGAAGGTGTCCCTGCCATGGCTGGGGTTGAATGGGACAACGTTTAGCATCCCTCCCAGCTCAAACAATTTTGTGACTCTGAATTAGTGATTCTATGCTCTAGCAAACTGTTTAACCTAAGAAGATCCAAAATCTTCAGTTTAACAAGTTCTTGGTGTGCCAGGCTGCGTGCTTGTACCTTACACACATTTCTTGTGGTAAATAATATTAGAAAAGTAAAATTAAAAAAAAAAAGCTTTCCAAATTAATCAAAGGGTGAGTTTTAAGTAGCAAAAACCTTGAGGCATCCAGCTGCTGCAAAGTGCCCTGCAAGGCACACTTAAAAGGATTTAGCCTGAGCTCTCCATGACTGTGACGGCCAAACCACTGAGAAGGTGGCTGTAAAACTGGTGATTAATTTCATGCTTTCCAAGACAGTCATGTTTGTTTTTGTTTTTGGTTTTTTTTTTTTCTGAGTATTATGGGTCTGACTTATAACTTTAACAACTCCTTCCTGCTTTCTGTGTGACGAGATGTCAGGCACGATGGCTGCAAGAAGGCATTCATGTCTGATGAAGAGGAGGAGGAGGATGTAGAGGATGCTGCTGCTGCTGCTGCTGGAGAACCAGGCCATGATCAGCAGCAGCAATGTTTTGAGTGGAGGTGAGAAGCGTGAGTCCCAGTGACACAGCTGGTGCCACGGCCACAGGAAAAGCTGTAAGAGGTGTCTGGGCAGCAGCAAAGGCCACGTTAGCTTGGGCACAGCATTCCTAAAGTGCCTCTGCAGGGTTTTCATCTTTCTCATGCCTTGGAAAGTCAGTGCTGGCCTGACACCACCCCTGTGTGTAGACATACAGGGAGGATACAGTCCTAAATAAGGTGTATGCAGGAATGCTTAAATATTCAGATATTCTGGAGGTGGCAGGGGAAGGGCAGGACCTGCAGAGTGTGGAGTGACAGCAGTGCTCAGGTTATGAACTTTTGATGGGAATGTGGACGAATCACCTTCCCATGATGATGCTGGAAACGAAGGAAGAGGTGGGGAGGAAAAGATCAGAGCTTGTTTCTGAGAAGTTTAAGGTGGCAGATGGACCTGCAGCAGCGGGTGCTGTCAGGGTAGTGAGTGTGTTATGAAGTGGGTGTAGCCTTGTCAAGGATGGACTTGTGAACCTCCTGTGAACAGACATCATGGAGCTGTTCTCAGAGGGGTGTGGGGAACCGGAATGGTGGCCCTCAGGAAACCTGCTGGATTTCCTTTGATGATATAAATTATTTGTACACTCGTTGCTTTCCCCATGCGTTGTGTGTGTGTCCAGAAATTCAGCCTCCCACAGTGCCACGTGGTCTCACCAAATCATTGTTAGCAGGGAAATACCACTGTGGGAAGCTTGAAGGAATTTTGAATGAGTTAGAGATGGTATTTCTGAGTTGTTTTAGATGGTGCAATTTATTTCTTTTAATCTTTGACATAGAAGGCAGGAAGGGTTCAGCTCACATTTTCACTGCATATCTCAGAAGGTCACAAGACCTTTAGTTACAAGACCTTTGAAGGATTTATTGACCAATAAAACACTGCCAACAAGGATATTTATGCTTTTGACCCAATCCTTAAATATTTTGTCTCATGGACTCATGCTACAGTGTAATTTCCTTAGCCAATCATGTTATGGCACAAAAACTTACTACACTTTAAAACTCTAAACTTTCCTTTACTTTCTTTAACAGGTCCCTGCTTTTAACTATAAATGCACATTCTCTCTTCCTGCACCTGAGTTTGGGAGCCTTTTCCAAGGTCTCAGATCCAATCCTGTGTTTAATCCTAAGCTTCGGTTTACAGGCCCGAAGTCCTGAGAGTTCCTTGCATTTTGGATTCCAGCATACCACAAGAATCAGAGAATTCCAGACTGGTTTGGACTGGGAAGGACCTTAAAGTCTGTCACATTCCAAACCCTGCCATGGGCAGGGACACCTTCCACCATCCCAGGGTGCTCCAAACCTCATCCAGCCTGGTCTTGGGCACTGCCAGGAATCCAGGGGCAGCCACAGCTGCTCTGGGCACCCTGTGCCAGGGCCTCACCAGCCTCTGAGTAAAGAACTTCATCCTAACATCCAGCCTAAATCTCTCCTCTTTTAGTTCAACTCCCTTTCTCCATGTCCTTTCACTGTCTGTTCACATGAAGAAAACTGATTCTGACCCAAAAACAAGGATCAGCCTGAGCCTGTGCACACCTGACATTGGCAGCAGTGCTGAGCAGCACAGGGAAGAATTTAAATGCCTTGTATTTCAGTGCATGGGAGCTGATTTCTGCAAAAAAGCAGCAAACCATCACCAAAATGGACACATTGAACTGCTCTTTCCAGGCAGCAAGAGAGCGCTGGGCATAGGTGAATGGAACACCCAAAATTTGCCAGGAATATTCTTTATTTCTGCATAACCCATTCAGATCTGGTTGTCAGAAGCATTATCTATTGGGTAGATACTTACAGCTGAGTCTTTACATTTTTGGGGATGAAAAAAAAAAAAAGAACAATAAAATCTTGCAAACTCATAGCTCAGCTCCCTCTTCTATTAGGTTTGGAGCAAAAAGCAAAGAATCTTGAAAGCCCACAAACATTTGTATTTAGCAATTCAGTGGTTTTATCTCTGCATGAGACCAGGCTAGGATGGAGAATGCCTTGGAAACACAGATTTAAACATCTCTTTAAATAGTGGCTCATGACACCCTCCCTGAAGTTTCTCATGGCAGTTTAATTAAATTAAGAGAATGAATCTAACACCTCTGAAACTCAGGGACTGAAATACCTGGAACTTCACTCCCCTTATGCAATGTGCCTCAGTACAAATACTGAGCAATGTTTTAGTATGGGTCCCATCTCTGCATGCCAGACTGCTTAAAAATGTGTCTTCTATTATTATTATTATTTCTGAACTCTCCATCTAGGAAAGCCAGTGGGAAACAAAATATATTTGTTTAAAGCTGTCCAAAAAGCCCTGCCTGTGAACAAGCTGTCTTCAGACCAAGCCTGAAGCTAGCCTGCAGTCTGACAAGCCTTTGAATTAATTGCACCCTCTCTCTGCTAGCAACTGAGAAGCTTTTAAACATCCTTTAAAGCTTGCTGAATGATTTTCTGAAGTTTTCATAGTGTGCTGCTGCAGAATACTGTGATTTTCATGGCATAATTAGCGATTGTTCAGGTTTGGGATAATTGGCATCAGCCAGGGTTGGCTGCACCCAGTTGGCTGGCCCACAGAATTTATCTGTGGTGAGCTCTGCTGTGGGGTGAGAGCAGTCAGCAGCTCCCATGTGCCACACAGTGGCAGTGGGAGAAGGATGTGGAGGGGACACACAGGGACGTGCTGAGACTGAGTCCAGTTTTGATACCACAGAAAAAAATCAGTTTGTCCTAGCCTTCCTTGCAGCTGGAAACCAGGGCAGGTACCTTGATCACTGTGGCATTTTCAGGGGCACTTCTGGGCATGAGAAGGGTTGTGAGAGAAAACTTTTCTCCCTGAGCTCTTATCACATGCAGTGGTTCATCTCTCCTTATAGCTTCCAGTTAATCTTTTCACCTAGGTATCAAGTGACAGAACCAGAGGAAACAGCCTCAGGTTCCACCAGGGGAGGCTTAGATTGGGTGTTCTTTTTCAGTGAAAGGGCTGAAAAGCACTGGAATGGGCTGCCCAGGGCAGTGTGGAGTCACCAGCCCTGGAAGTGTTCAAAAGGCTTGTGGATGTAACCCCTGGGGACGTGGGTTAGTGGTGGGCTTGACAGCACTGGGGGAACAGTTGGACTCAGTGGTCTCAGAGGACTTTTCCACCCTTAATCAATCTGTGATTCCCATATGACAGTGCTGGCATGGCAGGGGAGGTCACAGGGCTGAGCTGCAGTGGCTGGGAGCTGGAAGTGAAGAGAAGCAGACACCTCCAGAGGGGATTTTTCACACCCATCCTGGCTGAGGACAGGACAAATCAGTCATCAGAAGGGGAATTCTCTTCCCTCTGACCGCAGAGGAAGAGGAGGCTGCTGGTTTAGGCAGGACTGTGGGTTTTCAGTGAATGGAATTGGGTGGGATGAGGCTTGCCCTCAGAAAATGCAGCTTAGCATGACATTTGCTATGGCAAATAGACTGACAGCAGTGTCACTGTCCTGGAAGCCAGGAAGCCACAAGATTTCTCTTCACACTTAATAATGCCTGAAGCAGCTATTGTTTTGGGATGCAATTCCTCTTGCAACTCATACTGTTCCCCCACAGCATCCACAAGAGTCTCTGCATCTGGTTCTCAGCATCAAAAGGTGTTCCCAGGCTTTGTCCAAATTCAGCAGGCATTTTTTTGGGTTTTTCCTAAATTCAAGAGCCATCCTCCTCCCCCTGGAGTCACCACCAGCACAGTCAGATGGACCTCAGGTACCAAATGCACCAAACTGGAGACTGCAACCAATAATTCAATACCAATAATTGTTGTGGCTTGTCAAAGCCTCAGGTGTGTGTCTGCATGGAAATCCACAGCCACTTTTCTTTGCCCTTTTCAGTTTTCATTCTAAAACTACTTAGTTTTCTCTGATTTCCTCAATTAGAGAACCCTTAACTGGTGAGCACCTCAAGGAGAGGGGGTTTCCCTCACCAGGCTAATGTGATGCTTTCTCATGCTTTCATGATGTGCCTGATTTTCTGAGTGCAAAATATCCAACACCTCTTGCCAGATGCATTGAGGATGGTTTGAATTTAAACTGTCCTGTTCTGAGCATTGATTGTTCTGTGGAAGCCACTGATCTAAAAGTGAGAGAAATAATTTGGTGATTATCTTGATGTAAGAGTGAGTTTCTTGATGCTGGCCCAGAAACAATCCTTTAAAACAGTACATAAAAAGTGGAGATATGAGAGAAAAAGCAAGGCTCACAAATTCATACTCCTGGGTGGAAAACAGCTGTGGAAATGTCTATGAGAACCAACTCTGCCACCAGACATCCCCATGAACTGGCACTGGAAGCCAGTGGCACAGGCTCAGCCTTGACTAATCTTGTTTAAAGGATCTGGCTTACAAAGGGAAAAAAAAAAAAGAGTTTAATAAAAGCATCCAAGGATTTCAAAACCCAGCACAAAATTGCTGATGCAAGGGAAAAAGTGAAATAATTCCAGTGTGGGTCTGTAAAGTCACACACTCAAAGGACCTGAGCAACTGCAAATGCAGTTCACACATCCAACACAAGGAATAATTAACAATATTAAATGAAAAATGGAAGCTGAGCACACATAAAAAAGAGGGGGAACCAGCATGAAATGCCTTACTGCTTCCCATAAAACCTCTTTCATGGACAGCCAAAATATGTCCCTTCACAATACTTTTCTGACACAAAAGGTAATCTTTGGTGCTCTGAATGGTCAGTCAGCTGCACAGGGGGTGAATAGAAGAGACACACACACAAATTTGGGCTCACAACATCTATTTTTCCCTTCTGCAGCTTTTACTGGATTTTTAAAATATTAGTCCTATTGAAACTAGAAGGATTTTTTTCTTTACAAATGAGTGAAAAGCTCCTTATTTGAGCCACATAGCCTAAAAAATCAGGAGCCAGCAATCAAATCCAATGTGAGTACACTAATTCTAAATTTTTAACATAAATGAAAAAATTTTATGTAAAAAACCATTTGAACATCTCATTTTTCTAATTGAGATCTACCCTTCTGCCTCTAGACATTTATGTTTATGATGAATAACAAGTTTTGGCTGTATTTAATGGACTTTATTAATATTGTCATGCTGGCATGGATTTCTGTTCCACTAAAGACGCCAGGACTTAGGAAAGCCTTTCTAAGAACACAGAGTTTTATCCAAACACAACTGATTTCAAAATTAATTGCTTTGCTTCATGAAAAAAAAAAAAAAAAAGGTTTGGAGCTAGCATCTTGTTTAATTTTGTGGGTTGGAAGACATTAGTATTAATTTTGTACTGATATCTATTTTTTGTTTATATCTGGTCATAGCAAAATGCACATCAAAGGGATAGTCTCATTGCATTTCTATTATGGAATTACAAAATATTTTAGAATGCTTTGTATTGTAATATTTATTTTATTATTTGGTTTATTATTTAAAACTATTTTATTGTTTTCATTCGTGCAATGGGTAGTGGGCAGAAGCAAGAACACTTCTGAGTTGGGTGCTCTCCAACCCAAGAATGAAAAGATGATTCTCCCCCTCCAAAATCTCACATCAAGGAAAAAATAAGCCTGTGTAATTTGGCAGGAGTCACTGTAATCACAGCATTTCTGCAACTGAGCTTATATCAAGTGACTTTCATGCCAGTTTCTGAGAAGAGAGTGCCTGTGAGAAATCAGCAATTTACCTGACACCTGTGAGACTTATGAACATTCCTAATTCTTTTAGAAAGCTCAGAACAAGTAATTTTGAATTTTGATGCTTAAAATAATTCCTAGGATTAAGTGAAATTCCTGCCTCCATAAAAAAGAAAAAAAAAATTACTTTGTGAGATGGATTGGGGTTCTTTTGAATGCTGAGAAACCCCCTGATTTCCAAACTGTTGTTGTGAATTTTACTCAGTTCCACCTGGAGAGGAAATCAAGTCAGTGCCTGCATAGACGACTCCCTTGAGCTTGTGCACACACACAGAGACCCCCCTCTCACTTTTAGTCTCAGATTTTGACTTGAAGGAGAAAGCTACCCAGAAATAAATAACAAACATGCAAACTCCAATGTTTTCTATTCTCCCTGTCCAGAGGCTCCCCTGAAGAGCAAATCTGACACAGCCCCTGCAGATGGAAAAAGGCAGAGCACCTATTTCTCTGCTCCAAAGAAATGGTAACAATATGGCACTAATAGACCATTTTTAGCTTAGAAACCTCTCCCTGTGTCTCAAAACACTGACATTTCCAACAGCCATGGGGAAGATCAGCTTTAGCCAGGTCAGTGATTACCCAGTGGAATAACTGGACTGCCCACAGTGCCAGGGGATGTAAAACTCTGCCCCTTAGCACAATCTGGAGCAGCCAAAACCCCCTGATGCCAGCTCTGGAGTGCTTCCCCCAGCCCACAATAAGGCTGAACAACACTGGAAACTCATGGAGCAGCAAGTCAATCCCCCTTTTTTTCTTTTTTTCTTTTTTTTTTTGCAAGAATCTACCACATTTCAAGTAGTTCTCCCCTTTGGTGCCAATGAGATTTCAGGAAAGCAGATGGGAGAGCCGTGACACCTTTCTGCTGAAAGAATAAGTGATATTCCTTTGAGTAAGAACCAGGCTACACTGTGCAGTTCTCTCTTCTTAGCAGGACAGGCTAAAACAAAGTTAATCAAGCACTGTTCTCAGGTAGGAAAATGCAGTTATCAGCTTTATAGCAGAGCTTACATGAGCCTGTGTATAACTTGTGCATCCTTTTTCCCCCTTAATTGCCTGAAGTGTGTTTGAAATTGGGTTTTTTGTTTGTTTGTTTTGGTTTGGTGTGGTTTTTTTCCTTCTTTTTTTTTTTTTTTTTTTTTTTTTTTAGTACAGGCTCTGGATCCTTGAGGTTGAGCCCTGTTGGGGTAAGCAGAAAAAAAAAAGGTTTGCTGAGTTGGTAATGCTTTAAAGCTTTAGAAATGTCTCTCCTCACCCAGAAACAGCTTGGCTGAGGTGAGACCTTGTGGGCTTGCTGGAAACCTCCTTTGTTTTTTCTGGGATGTAAAGGAGCTCATGGGAAAAGCTGTGCCTGAAGATGTGATCTGAAGCCACCATCATATTTCAAGCTGGGTAAAAGCCATTATTTGTGTGATGTGTGTGTAGGTGAGTGCTCTTTTAGAATGGTTCTAGGGATCAAAGCTGGGGAAATAAATCTGCACGTGCTTAACCAAAAAGCTGTAAACCAAGCTTATCTCTTGTCCTTCAGCAACCACGTTTACTTTATCTGACTTCTGTTATGAAGCTGATGTTCCCTCAGGCAAGGAACAGAAATCTACACCATTCTCAAATGTGATTACAAATTAGGTGAATGCTATGAATAAGCCAAGAGTTCAGGCTGATCTAAACCCCTTTTTTAACCAAGTTATCTAAACTGGTCAATTAAATGACTATAAAGCAATTTAAGACCTGGTTTCCTATGGTTCTTTTGAGTGAATAAATTTAGAAATAATTTATGAAAATGCAGTGCACTGGAAAATGTATTCACCCAGTTCTTTTCTTAGCTGCACTATTTTGCAGTCTGCAGCAAATTGGCATTACTCCCCCCCCGTTTCTGCAAAATGCTCAGCGAGTTCAAATGTCTCTCAAATCTACTGAGACAGTTGAATTATTGCAAAAGTCTGTCTAGGGCTGTAGACATGTGTTCTTTTGACTCCCCCTCCATCCTACTGAAAAATAAACTACTGTTCTTCATGGCTTATTTTGTCTCTGTCAAGGAAACTTTCTGCTCTCATCTCAGGAGGATTGTACAATAGCAATCTGATCCTGACCTTTCTACCTCTTCCTTGAATAACAGATGAAAATTGGACAGTGAGAAGTGGTGTATGCTCCATAACTTGTATCCCAGGCACAATCTAATGACACTCTTCTCCTAGTAAAAACAACAGTTGCAGCAAAGGTTAAGGTAAACAGGTTTAGCTAATTACCTCTTAATCAAATCCAGTTATAATTTACTGCTGTCCTCTGAAGCTCTGTGCCTGCTAAACCATGGGCTTTGGTTGGATTAGCTTATCTCTGATAAATGCAGTGTGATTAATTTCTCCCACAGTACAGCAGCATGTAAATATCAAGGGAGAATAATATATGGCCAAATAAACTCAGCTCACACACCATCACAGCAGAGCTCTCCAAAGCCCCCACGTACCAGGCACTGAAATAGAATCCCTTCTTTTTACAGGACATGATGGTGGGGAAGAAATCATTTTTGTGTTTGTCTTTGTTCCAGGGAAAGGAAAGTAAACACCAGAAGTGAAACACACTGATGCTTTCAGGATTTAAAAAGTCAGTCTGTATTCAAGTAATGTGCACTTTTTTGTGTGAAAATCCTTGCTACAAGTAAATCAGGTGTATGCATACGACAGAAACATGGATTTGTTTGAAACAGTGGCTGTGGACACCATGAGTGCTTATTTTTTGTAGCTGTCTTTCTAAAATGTAAAATAGTCTGTTTCTCAAGGAAGTAAAAGGAAATAAAGAGAGCTCGATTAAAAATCCATTTGAAATGTTTATGTGAGATCTGAAACTACATATACTTCTTGAGTTTATAGTTTGGTTTCAAGCTCAGACTCGTTTAATCAAAACATTTGTTACTTCTTGAGCAAACTTTAGACTATTTTTTAAAGAAGCAGCTCAGAGGTAAAGTTCTGTGTCAAAATAGTAAGGAAGCCATAATCCCCAGAGCTTTCCTAGAAGCCCTGTGAAATGCAGCAGGTTTAATTCAGCTGCAGTTTGTTTTTTTAATGTTATACAAATCCAGAACCTGAGGCAGACAGAAAATGTCTGCATGAGGTCCTTGCTGTGGCAGGAAGCAGCAGGGCTGGATGTGTCTCTGTGTCTTCCTCAAGAGGGTAGAACCAATTTATGTGATTTTAAATGCAAATCTCACCTCGATTTGGCATTAGCTTCCCTTCAGTGCCACTCCTACTGCAAAGCAGCAAGTTGTTTATAGTGTGCAAAATAATTATTTCACTAAAACATTGCCCTCACTCTCAGCACTCTAGGTTTTGACTGGACAGCAGGAGAAAGTTCTTCATGGAACAGGCTGCCCAGAGCAGAGGTAGATTCTCTGGAAGTGTTCAGAAACGTGTGGCATTTGAGGACCTGGTTAATGCTCAGCACAGGGATGGTGCTGACAGCTGGACTTGATGGTCTCAAGGTCTTTTCCAGCCTTCATGGGATTCTGTGTCCTTTTCCTGAGATGTTGAAGAGCTGCTGCTACACTCAGCAAACTTTGAACACAAATTTTCATTTCCTCATTGTCAACCAGAGAGTGATTGCTTTTTGGGGTTTTTTTTACCTACCAAAAGCCAGGACAAATTGCTTCTGAAATCCCAGCATCAGCCTACATTTAGTGTGTAAGGGATCCTCATGGGGACACCTTCCACTGTCCCTGGCTGCTCCAAGACCTGTCCTGGATACTTCCAGGGATCCAGGGGCAGCCACAGCTGCTCTGGGCAATTCACAGTTTGTCTCTGCTGCTCTACAGTCACCAGGGTCCAGCGTTTGAAGGGAGCAGTGAAAGGAAAGTGAGAACCTCAAGCTGGGCACAGCAGGTTTGAGTGTTTTCTCTGAACCAAGACCTAAACTTCTACTGATCTCTACTCTGCAGCTCAGAACCAAACATGGCAGATTTTATGCACTGTCGAACTGGCCAACCTGTTGAAGGAAGGCAAAATTCAAAAAGAAAGAGCTGGATGTAAAAGTGGCCCTGAAGCAGCTGTGGTGGAAAATGAAACAGATCCACATCCTTTCACAGAAATTATTAAATCCCTTCACTGGGATTGTTTCATAGAGACATGCACACTATAAATAAATGATGGGCCCAGTTATAGGAGCATTTATACCTTCTCTTGGTTGGGCAGAGTGGCAGTTGTCCCTACCCTTTGGTTTTCTCCTGCTTACACATATTTTTTATATAAATAAAAATTCCAGCTCTTCTGTCGTGCGCCTCATGAAAAGAGAGCTCAGTTTCAAGGCTGTGTGGGCTTTTTCTCAAGCCATTGCAGTTCCAGCCTGTAAGTAAGCATCCCAGCACACAGGCCAAATTAATTCCATCATCATCAAATGGAAACAAAGTGCCTGAGACAAAGTGACTGAGAGGTCAAGGAAATCTGCAGCTTGGACTCAAACCAGGGCTGGTTGGGATATCAACACGTTAAAGGTGAATGAGGGGGCGTTTTTAGAGCTTGGGGTACACTCCAGTGATTGCACGCAATCCTTCATGCTTCTTGTGGCTTTATCTCAGATTTCTTGTTGACTGATGCACGAGATGAAACAACAAGGGTTGTTCTGGTGTGTGAGTTTCCTCCTTTGAATTGATTCTGTACCGCTGAGGCGAGCGCTCTACGAAGTGACTCCTTAGAAAACATGTTTGAATTCTACACCAGTGCAGGAAAGCTTTAGTGTGTGTGACAGCTCTGGAACTGCCCGGTCACAAGACAGGTCAGGGTTCAACCTATTAAATTTTGGTAGCTGCAAGATGTGACATGAGCTGAATTGCCCATCCACCAACGCAGACCTGATTGCTGCTCCCATTTCCTGATGCAGCAAAGGACAAAGCATGAAAGAAATTAATGCACACATTTTATCCCCTGCAGGGCTGACATCTTTCTGGCTGACTGATAAAAACCCCTCAGATGAGCAGATAGGAGAACTTTCTCGGCTACGTGGTTGGTTTGCCTCCGAGCAGCACTGTTCTTTTAGAGTCACTTCCAGTCAATGGCAGGTCTGGGAAAATAGGCAGAAAACCACAAGCTAGCTTTTGGGTGAAAACAGCTGTGTGTTTTCAGTGCAATTGTAATCTGGCACCTTGAATTCGTGACCCTTTAAATCTGGTGTCATGTGAACCCTGATTACTCAGCCCTTGGGGGAGAGGAAGCCTATCTGAGAAGCTCTCACGCTTCCAAACTGCCCCACTCTTCATGGCTTTAAGCCACATAAAAGTAATAACCTTTCCATAAGATACTGCTCAGTGGATCTTGGAAATGCCTTGGAATAGGACTGACTCAGCAGATTTGAATAAAACCCAATCTCTTGTTTTTACAGTGGATTAAAGTGTGAAATGTAACCATTCTGACAAAAATCTGTGTCTTTCCACAGCCCTTTTTTCATATCAAACCTGGAGCATTTTGGGTGCCTGTTGTGGGATCTGTTCTGCCCTTACAGGGCACTGGGGTTGTGAACATTGTTCATGTTTCCAAAAAGCCTCTTTTGTACCTGCCCGAGCCACCCAACACAGCCTTGCTAACCCTGAGTCTTCTCCTCTGGCCTCCTTTCTTGCATCCCTCCTCCAATTTCTTTTAGCTCCTCTTTAGTGGGCTCACAATTTAGTTAATCTTACCTCAGCCAAAGTCTTCTTTCAGAGCTTTGCCTCTTGGCCCAGACTTCCCCTCCACACAAAGTGTAGAGGAAATTCTGTGGAGAGGGTGATTTAACCTGTCACCATCCAGATGTAGAGTTAATGATCCTGGAAGGCTTCAGGACACTTCAACTTTTCATTGCTTTGTAAGGGACTCAGGTGTCTGCTCTAATCACCTTAGATACCCTCCTTAGCTAAGGAAGGTAAAAATGGTGCTTTAAGGTTTTGTTGCATCTCATGACTGAACTTGGGGAGATAAATCCATCTCTGGTGTTGCCAGGGGCCAGTGGGATTGCAGGGGACATGGATCTGAGGCGAACTGTGGCATCTGGCTATATTGGGGTCCCCAGTTTGATGAGGAATCCCATCCTGGAGTGACTGGGTTTTGAAGTGGGGAGCCTCCAGTAAAATTCTGATAGTTTTTTTAGGAGGAACCTTGGCAAACAGAAACTTTTTTTTCAAAATGGTTCCTCTGTGGGACAATTAACTCTGCTGAGCTATGATAAGTCTTTTTAAAACAGATAATTCTTGGCAGATGTTAAGAGAGTAAGTGTTGCATGTTATTTGCATTTAATTGCTGAATCCTATTGAGCTAAGTAAATTTTATCTTTCCTTTACCCTTGTCATTAATGCACAGAAATAATCCTTTCCACATGGCCTGTTCAGTTTCACCTTGGCAGTTTTCAAACCTGGTTTTTAAGGTTGGAAAGATTGCCAGCTGACCATGAAACGGATGAATTTGGAGGTATTGATAAACATAACCTGCACTGGGAGGGTTCCATCAGCTGGAAGTTGGAGAGCTTAGTTCCAGTGACACCAGTGACAAAAGCACTGAGGAGCCTTTCACTTTTGAAAGAGCGTGGAATTATTCTTCTGGTGTCTCTGGCAAAAAAAAACAGATTAAAATATTTTGTAGATTACATTTTTTTGTATTTTTTTGTGCTTTTCCCTAGGGGAAAGCACAAAATTCCCTGTGTGGGGGAATGGTCTGTGTATCCTGCCAGGTGGCACAGGGCTCTGTCATTTGTTTGTCAACACCCATGGCCTTGTTGGTGTGTGATGCTCAAGGCACTGGGGAAAGGATGATGCTCTGACTCTTCTCCTCCTGAGTTCATCCAGGAGTTTTTCCTCATTGTGGATCTCCTCCCCTGCTCCGTGAGGGCCCTAGATGCAGCTCCATGGGTCCTGGTAGGAGTGAGCTGCTGAAAAGCTGAACCTAAATCCCCTTTGTGAATCCAGCCCCTTTGTAGATGCCAGCTGTGCTTGGAAATTTGGCTTAGGATCTTAAAAATCACTTTGTAGATCCAGCCCTCAGGCACCTTTGACAATCCCTCCATAGGAAATGAGGTTTTTTTCACCAGAAGTGTGAAATAGGGTATAACTCTGACTGGTTTTAGTGCAGCTAAGATCATGTAGCACTTTTTATAGACTGCCAAAGGGTCTAAATATGGTCAGTAAACCAGAAGGTGTTTTCAGGGGAGTAGAAGAAAGGGGTTAGGTCTGCATGGGCTCATTGACATCTGTATTTAAGGCATGGGGGGGTACAGTGATGCCTTTGGGGAAGAATGCAGCCACTTGCACTTTATTTCATTCCTGCCATTTCAGTGCCAAGCCACTGGACTGGAGGAGAGATGATTCTTTTCCCTTTTCTTGCCTCTGAACACGCAGGCAAGCAAATAATGAGGCATTATACGCCGGCCCACTGTACAGAAAACCAATTCATTGAAGAGCTTGGCCTTTCAGTGATTACTTTTACTTCCAATTCATCACTTTAAGCAAGTTGGGTTTTCAGCACTGAGCCTCCCCCAGGAGAAAAACAAACCAACACTTTCATGCATTAATGTGTGTACAAGAATTTTGAAGCAAAACTGACTGTGGACCATTGAAGGCCCAAGCTGAGAACACCCCAAACTCTGCAGCTGAATGGATGCATGCTTTGCTGGAGTGAAGGGCTCTTACAAGCAGGCTGCTGTCGTCTACCTCTTGGAGCCTGAGCTCTCGTGGAGACAACAATCGCTTTTGTTTTGCCAAGGAAAAATATGTAATAGTATATTTGTTTTAAAAAAGAAAGGTATCCTGTGAAGTGGGCTCCCGGGGACCTGAATTTTTTACCATACGGACTCCAGGTTGCAACTGTAAGAAAGTTTGGGATGGTTTGTGGTCTACAGACGCACTGACAAATGTGTGATTTAATGTGGAGAAACACCAGCACAATGACCCTTTCACAGACCTCTTTAAAACATTATTGTTTCCTGTCTTCCAGCAGCCACTTCTGGAAACTCGAACGTAACGCTGAACCCTCCACTGGTTTTAATGTCACCTTCACATAACTGCTCCCCTTTGGAGAGAGATGCACAGGTGTTAATCTACTTATGCTTTTCATCTGCTTTGAAGGGAAACAAGAAAATGAGAGAAAATGCTCTCTGTGTTTCACATCCACCAGCTTCCTTTGCCTCGTGTTACAAGAAGGCTTTGTGAGCACACACGAAGAGTTTTTCTTTTGCAAGCCCCTGGAATCTTCAGAGGAATTGCTTCCTGAGTTTTATTTTGTGCAGCAAGGGCTGTGGGAAAGCCATATCAAAACCATCATTGCTTTGAAGCTGGCTGATGTTTTCTGGGAGAGGGTTTTGGATACTGGAGCTGAGGACATGGCAAAGTTTCTTCTTGTATCCACACAAAATCTCATTTGTGAGACTCAGTTGCATCCCAAGCTTGTTGCTCAGGTCCTTAGATGACACAGTCACTAAAAATTTAAACTAAATCACTAAAACTACTTTTACTACCAACTTACGCCCCAGTTTACTTATTATCCTTGAGGTTTTTAACTCCAGTTTTGATATCAACAGGTGGGTGCATTGAAACCCTAGCACTGTGTGTTGTGTGTTTTCACTTTTTTATGCTGCTTGAAAGGGGTTTAATTGTTTAAGGGACACATGGTTAGGGTAAGGGTTGGACTTGGTGATCCTAAAGGTATTTTCCAACATGATTCTCTGATTCTATTGTGTGAATATGAAAATGTGAAGTTGTTGAAGGAAATGAGTCTTGTCCAGGGTGAAAAAATTAATAAAACAGATACTTTTTTTTTCCCTGACAGAGCTACAATTGCAGTTTTTCACTATCCTTCCTTGCAGCAGAAAAATTTATTTCCACCGAACCACCTCGACCAGCTCATTGGTTCAGCACCAGCCCAAGCCAGAGGGAGTCAGAGGGCACAAGGTTGCATCAGACATGGACTTTAGAGGTACAACAAAAGAAACTGACTGCTTTTGGTGCAGCCAGATCACTCTGTTTCCTCCTACACTCCTGGATGCTGTTCCAGCTTTCATCTGCTGTCTGCTTTTCAGCTCTTTGGGAAGTTACAGATTCTAGGCAACATGGAAAGCACACAGGATACAGCACACACCACCAGGATCCCAACATATAGCCCAGGGTAGCAGAATGGCAGCTGTCCTGAAAGGCCCCCCACACAATTACAGAATTTAACTTGTAGGATTTAAGCAGACAGAAGAAACAAACTAGTTTTGCAATAGAATCTTTTGATACAAGGTTCCTCTTGACATGCAAACTTCCAAGACTTTATGCATCATCCCAAATGAAGCTCCTCACTTGGGCATACAAAAATTCCACTTTACTTTCTGCATAAAAATGTAGCATATCTTATCCCTTCTCTGTGGCACTTATACAAAGGAGGAGGGATTGCATAACACTTCTGCTCTCAATATCTGAGCAAGATTCCACCAGAATTACAGAATTTAACTTGTGTCTGTGCTCTGGAGAGCTCAGGCAGTGACACCAGCGAGCAAAAGTGCACGTGCTGGGGGTGTTGTGGCTGGCCAGAGCTGGCTTGGGCAGGGGGCATTGCTCCTGTGCCAGGGCAGGATGGCCTCTGATGCCTTCTTTGGGCTCACCTAAAACCAGAGGCTAGAGAGAATTAAGAGAATAAAACCAGATATATTTAATAAAGAGCCTTCAGGTACATTTAGGGCAGATGAAACCTCCACAGAGGCTACACCCAAGGTGGACAATGGTCATGAGTTTTTCAGACAATTGTAAGTTTGGTGCATTTACATTTCAGGGGTTAATCCTCCAATTCCAGCCTCAGGTAATGAAGTAATTTACCCCAGTTTGCTCCCCCCAGTTCACTTTTGTTTGTACTTTCAGGGTCTGAGGCTGTGGGGTGTCCTTGAGTGTCAGGCCTGGAGGGATTTTGTCTGACCCAAATGTGAAGACAGGAACTAACACTGTATGAACCTTAGAGTTATACCCTAAAGCATAGGATTTGAAAAACATAAAAGCTGAAATCTTAAGGCATCATCTGTGCCTGGATGTCACCAGGACTCCCCAGCCCCATCCTGTGCCAGGGTCTCTGACTCCTGCCAGGATCAGAGCCTCTTGCAGGTGCCAGGGCAGTGTCTGCTGGAGCTGCTGGGCTGTTCTTGCTGCTCTTTTGCCCAGCAGAGATCTGTCAGCCCCATGCCCACCATCTGCTGCTGTGCAGCCTCCCCTTTTATCACATCTGTTTGATTTGCCAGGGGCTGGGTGGATAAATGAGGTGTGATTGCTGGGAGCACTGCTCAGAGGGGCAGAGGAGATGGTCAGTGAGGTCATGCTGCAGCTTTAGGACCTTGAGAGTCCAGGCCCTGCTTATCAGATCCAGATAATAACCCTTTCTAGGTCTGCAGTTTGATTTCAGCATCTCATAACATCCCCTTGACTTGGATCACACCTCCACCCTTGCAGTGCTTTTATCTCAGGTACAGATGACGCCGGGAACTTTAGGGCTGAGAGGAATTAAGCAGAACAAGATGCACAGTTCTTCTAGATGTGTGTTCTTTCTTTGATGTGAGCTCTCTACTGCTGTGCTTTCTGCTGATTCAAGAGGTTTACCTAAAAACAAACATTTCAAAAATAATTTCCCCCATGTTTCCCCAGCCCTTTGACTGTTCTGTCGGGAAAACACAGTGGAACAGAGCCAAACCTAATACTGGGTTCATCAATGACAAATTCAGATTTTGAAGGTGTGTTTGCTGAAAAACCAGGAAACCTCCTTCTGAATTGCTTCAACAAATGTTTTCTTTTAACCTTTAAATTCACAAAGAGGATCCGAGAACAAGGAGACCCAAACAACAGCTTCACAAATGAAGAAGTCAGTTTGTTCTGTCACTGGCAGCTGAAAAAGTCTCCTTTCTATAGTTTGTCTGTGCACAATAATTAAATGGGGGTGTTAATTTGAGCCTCAGCTGAGGCATTAATGGCTTGTACTGTCACGTAACAGTGTCAGAAATAAGTGGAAGTGTCTTCAGCTGCACATGTGGACAAGAAGGAGAAGACAGTCAGTGCCCCAAACCAGCTTAAAATGATGAATCTTGTGGCAGGAGAGAGGGAAAATCATCTTGTAAAGGATGGGGTAGAGATGGGAACAGGAATGGTTCCTGAGGTCAGCAGGAGCTTGTGAAACAGGGAAGCAGGGCCACAGAAACATCACACTGCCACTCCAGGAGTGAGAAGAAACAGGTTTGGATTAAGAGAAAAATGCCTTGCCAGAAATGAAAAGCAAAAAGGGATTATTCAGCAGGATGTCTGACCTGAGCCCAGCATCAGCCTGAAAGTCAGGGGTGACCAGGAGATCCCAGATAAGAGGGGGGGCTGAGGGAGGAGACACAGCTTTGTTCCAGTGCCTGGGAGGTGGGAGCTGGCATTTCACAAGGAGGTGGCTTGAGAGGAGACAAAATAGTTCAGGTATGTCAAATTAAGCAAAAAGGAGACAAATCAGAGCAGAGCATATCTGCAAGGAGCCAGCATGGAGATGCCAGTGGAATTGATGGGAATGACAGATCTTCAACAGGGGCACGGGGCTCCCTGAGCTACAAGTAAGGATTTTTTTAATGCAGGAAATAAAGAAATATATACATGAAATGTGTAATGTTCCCATTGTAAAGGTCCCCTCTTTTCCCAGAGAATGTAAAAATGAGTACTGTGGCATCAGTTGCCATGATGGAGATTTATGTGAGGTATGAAGGAATTTTGCAGCCAGCTGTGCTCTGTGATCTATCAAGCAGGGGCTCCGTATACATGAAATACCACTGTACCTCAGCACAGGAGAAATCACATAACAGTTTTCTGAGGAATAAAATACCACAGTCCTCCCATTGTTACAAATGGCTCTCAGTTGCAACTGGGAAACCTTGAAGATGGTTAATCTTTTGCCATGTTCTGCTCAAATAGTGAAAAAAATGAATATATTTCCAGTATTGAATTACTTCTTCATTTATTCCAAGTTAAAGATGCTAATTACTATCTGTATTTTCACAGCCTTATCTGATTATATTATTAACCTGACAAAAGGGCAGCCAAAATTCAAGATTAAGTTTCCAGATAATGCTAATAGATTCATTTTCCCTCATCTCTTCTGTCTTCTGGCTGATTTTCCTTCGTTCATTTGTAAGGCTCCTATTAGCCCGTGGTTATTTCAACACAACGTGCAACAGAGATGTGGAATTTGATCTTGATGTTATTCTCCACTATTTAAAATCTGACTTCAGATCTGTCTGCTGCCCGAGGAAAGCAGGAGAATGCAAGTAATGATCTCAGATTCAAGAAAACAAAGGGGCAGAGAGGCAGGAGAGCCTGCTTTGGGAATGCCTGCTGGAAAGGAGGCGTGGAAGGAAGGTGGCAAGGAGCCACAGGGATGGGTCCCACTCCCTGTCAGGAGGAGAGAACCAGAGAGATCTCCCAGAGCACCTCTCGTGTCAGTAGCCCCAGTGCTCTCTGTGGGATGTGTGAGCTGCAAAAAGGCAGGAGAAGACAGCAGTTTTGTCAGCGCTTTCAGAGTTATTTCAGTTTTAGGATTAAAGACTCAGCTCCCAAATTTTACACTGAGGTCAGAACCACGTTTTGTGTTAAAGGAAGGCTACGTTGCTGACCCTCAAAAACCTGTTTACAAGAAGCTGTGTCTGTCAAAGGCTATGGCAAAAAAAAAAACCCAAAAACAAACCAAACACTATTTTTAAAATTCTTGTGGAGCTGCAGGCAATGCTCTGAGGTCCTAAATCAAGATCTTTACATGACTACTGTTGGTGCTGGGCAAATGATGAATTTTGTCTTATTTTTGTCAGAATTAGTGGTAACTCCTAGGTGGTATCAACCTATTCCACTGGCTGATCAGATTTCCAGGCATTTGGAAATTTCAACCATTTGGGATTCTCAGCATTTTGAAGATGCTGATGTCCTGCAAGTGCCTTCATCCCTCCAGAGCTCAGGAGCTCCCTGGCACACGTGTGGGTGTGTATGCCTTGAAGTGAAGGTGATAGAGTTCTTGTGGAGACAAAAGTAAAGCCATGGGGTGCAGAAACACCCGAGGGAAAAGAAGAATAGGAATTGATGGTCTGTGTCTGCCAGTTCTGGGGGATGAGATTTGCTCCTGTGTGTATTTGCCATGTTTGTAAAATCCTCCCCCAAAAGGGACCAAGTTCCTTACACTCAAGGAGATGTTTTACAGGAACAATGGTGAAAAACAGCATTTTTTGCTGCTCAGACACGGTGAGAACACCAAATTACATAACTCTGTCTATTTCATGTTCTGTCTCAAGCCCTGCACCTCAGCTGCTGCACATGTGAAATTGGGAAAAGGGAAATTATTGTTTCCTATGGAAGAGCTGCAACACTCAGGAAATGTACATCCCATCTACTGAAGGCTTGTTTGTCTGGCTCTGTCCTTGGTGAAAAATGTGATTAATCTGTTCCCACAGCTCTTGCACACAGGGCAGCACAGAGCTCCCTCCTCCCGCTGTTTCTCTGCCCTGCTTGCCCTGGCAGCAGAGGATTCCTGTGCAAATCCAGGCGTGGTGAGCTGAGATCCATTTCCCCAAACCTGGGGAGCTGAACATACACACACAGACTGATTTCTCCCCTTGGACGAGGGAGAAAGTTGAGGTGGAGGGGTCAGAGGTAGG